>NC_050576.1:22923832-23168484 GCF_011100635.1 Trichosurus vulpecula
AGGGTAGGAACTCTTTAAGTTTTAAATCCTTTGGATTCCCAGGGCTGGGCATAGGACATTCCAATTGGAATATCCTTAGGGACACATGGAATGGTTAATAGAATCTTAGCCAGAAGCATGTCTTGCCTGAGGTCGTAAGTTGTAGGGGTGCTGGGGATCTATATTTGAGTTCTAGCTTTTATTAATCAGCTTGGCAACCTTGAGGAAACCAGCTACCTCCTCTTGGCTTTGGTTTCTCATCAATGAAATGCCCGAGTTAGCCTGGCTAATCCCTTAAAATCTGTTCCAGTTCTAAAATCCTGCCACTCCATGAACTGCAAATGGGAAATATTTAACCTGGAGAAAAGAAGACTTAGGGGAGATTTAATTCAATTCAACAAACATCTCTGATGTTTTAAGTTCTACCTTTGAATATTTAAAGGGCTGTCATCTCAAAAAAATAAATGATTAGACTTATTCTATTTGGCAGCAGGAGAGAACTGGAATTCATGGGCTGTTGTTGTTTGTCCTTCATTCTCAAAGAGGACCATGACATCAGGGAGGTGATGCCATGACATGCAAGTTAATTGGATTTGAGTGACAGAGGACTGTGCAAAATCACCAGCCTCACCTTCTCCTCTGGAACCACCTAGGTTGAGCAACCAGATATAGATCAGGATCACTGGGGATGACTGTAGGTGCAGTGGGAGACTAAAATTTAAAAGAAGGCCAATATAGAATTAATATAAGAAAGAGCTTCTAAAGAATTCAGTTTAATTCAATTCATCAGGCACTTATAAATGAATGAAAAAGAATTTAATTAGCACATATATGTGCCATGAACTGTGCTAGGTACTAGAATGCAAAAATAAAAACGGAAAGTCTCTGTCCTGAAGATGCTTACATGCTACTGGAAGGAATATGTACAGTCGATTAATAAGCATTTATTATGTGCTTCTTGTATACTAAGCACCATAGCAAGCACTGAGGATGTAAAGAAAAGCAAAAACAAGATCCCTGACCTCAAGGAGCATACATTCTAATGGGAGAGACACCATGAAAAACATCATATATCCAAGATATTTACAGGGTAAATGGAAAGTTATATATCAAGATAAGAATAAGAGTTATCCTCAAATGGAAATGACTATTTTGGGAAGGTAGCATCGACCACTCCTGGAGGAGTTAGGGTAGAATCGAGAGGAGCTAACTTGTTTAGGGATATTGTTGGGGAGATCCATCCATTGGATGCACTTTGGCCAAGCTGACTGCTGAGGTCTCTCAGAATTCTAGCATACAAAGATTCTAGAGTCACTGGGCCAGGCTTGCTCAGTCTCAGGCAGAGTGGAGTTTGGTTCACAGGCCCAACCGTAAATCTCCCAAGTAAAGAGATGTGGGGTTACTTTCTTCAGGAGTCACATTTATTAGGGAAAACAGGCAGGCCAGCACTGTTTGGGGCAGATTTATACCCGGGCCCTGTCACAGCTGGGGGAGAGAACTCACCCAGCTAATGGGCCTCTTCTGTCTCTAACTGTGATTTGCAAGCTGGAAAACTTCAAAATCAAGGATTTTAATTACGTTAATACATAAATTTCCCTTTGGTTGATAGGGGAGGCTCTTCTTGGGGAGACAAGGCAGTTATCTATGGTAAAATTGACCATCAGATTTTATTATGCGGGCCTAATAGAGACCTCATTCCTTTCTGTGAGTATATGTTCTTTAATTTATTAAGGAATACCTCACTCAGCAGGGTCATTTTCAGTAAGAATTTTCATTTCAAGTTTAAATGGTGACATAAATGTTAGGAGGGAAATGATACACATGATTTTTTTTTTTGGAAGTTGCACATATAAGCCCTGCCTGGGGACTCTGAGATGTTCAGAGCAGCAATTATAAGAAGGATTTTGCCTTCTTCTCTGTAGCTGCTGTTCAGTAAGCTACTTATCCTTTCCAGATGTGTGCCTGGGAACATCTGGGGATGTAATTTACCATCCTATAGGGCATGTTTTGACACTTTGATGGATGTATCTGAGATCTCACTGCCATGGGGATTCCTTTCATTCATTTGGCTTCAATATGGCAAACATTTATTAAGTGCCTGTTGAGTACCAGGAACTCTCCTAAGCCTTGAGGATTGAAAGATGAAATGGAAACCATTTCCTGCCCTCAGGGACCTTGTATTCTCTGGGGGGAAAGGAGGAAAAGGTGAATGCAATCTGTATACAAATAAATAAAGTTAATTAGGAGAACTAAAGCAGGGATAGACTGCCATTGTACCATCTTATTTCTATTGGTGTATAATCCTGTGTCTTTCATGAATCCTCCATAGAGCTCTTCCCCAAAGCCTTTGTAGAACCCAGAGCTTGGGACTTTGAGTTGAAAATGGCTATTAGACCAACCCATGCTTGAAAGGAATCCTTGTTGTAATATACTTGGCTAATAATAGAAAAGAACAGGCCTCTGCCTGAAGCCCTCCAAGGATGGAGCACTATACTTGGAGTCAGGAAGACCTGGGTTCAAATGTTACCTCAAATGCTCAGTGGCTTTGCAATCCCAAACAAGTCACTTTGTTCTCTGTGCCTCAGTTCCCTCATCTGTCAAATGAATGGGTTCAGCTTGGTGGCTTCTAAAGTCCCTCCTAGCTCTAAATCTATGACCTCTCAAAGCACTTCATTCGACTTTTGGATAGATCTAATTGTTAGGAAGGGCAGCAAGGTTGCTCAGTGGTTAGAGCGCTGGGCCTGGAGTCAGGAAGATCTGAATTCAAATCCAGCCTCAGACATCTCCTAGCTATGTAAATCTGGGCAAATCACTTAACCCTGTTTGCTTCACTTTCCTCAACTGTAAAATGAACTGGAGAAGGAAATGGCAAACCACTCCAGCATCTTTGCCAAGAAAACTCAAAATGGGGTCACAGAAAGTTGGACATGACTGAAAGGACTGAACATCACAAAAATTGTTAGAAAGGTTTTGTTTTGTCTTGTTTTGTCTTGTTTTCCAGAGGTTAAGCCTAAATTTGCTTCTTTTCAGCTTTCACCTGTTACTCATAGATTTTCCCTCTGGGGCCAAATCACACAAAAAAACATGCCTCTCACCCATGATTTCCTTTGATACTCAAAACAAACTAAAAACTACAGGATCCAAACAGTCTGACCCTTGTGGTCATCCAGTGCCTGCTAGAAAACCTCCAGCAGAGTGAAGAGAATGCTGGATTTGGAATCTGCAAGACCTTAGCTTTCTATCCCACCTCAAGAACTTAGTCATTGGCCTCACTGATCTCAGACTTTACTCCTCTGAGTCAGTGTGTCCTCATCTTTAAAATGAGGAGGTTCCATGCAATGGCCTCTAATATCTCCTCCACTTCCACACCTATGATCATGTCATCCTTGGATGAGTGGGAACCAACCACTTTCCAAGGCAGCTCCCTCCATGTTTGGACAGCTCCAGTTCATGAGGAACTTTTCCTCACCTTACCTCCAAATATGTTTCCTTGAAACTCCTGCCCATCATTGCTAGACCTGCTTTAGGGGACCCCTCTAGTAAGTCTAATCTCTCTTCTTCAGATAGTTCTTTAAGTGCCTGAAGACAGCGATCATATCTACCCTCCCCCTCCACACACCACAACAAGTTTCTTTTTTTTTTTCCCTCCAGGATAAATATGCCCAATTTCTTTATCTGATTCTTCAGTGGCATAAACTCAGAGTCCTTCACCCTCCTGGTCACCCTCCTCTGGACACTCTCCAGATCATAAATTTTCTTTCTAAAAATGCATTCCCACAAATGGATCCTTCATGATGATTGAAGGAAGATGTTCCCTAAAATGCCCAAACTTTCCTAAAAAATGCTATGTAGGTAAGTCAGGGTAAGAAGAAAAGGAATGTGGATGAAATGGACTGAAGTGGGATTAGTTCTTGAATGCTTTGATCCACCACTGATCTCACAAGTATGGGTATTCCCTCAGATCACCACCCACTAGGCTTTCTCATCTTTTGTGACTCTTGTCTCTCTCCTCCTATAGATTCTCCAGAGGAAGAGCCCTTCCTAGAAATCCATTGATATTTTGTGGCTTTCATTAGAACACATGGTGTAGGGGTGAGGAAGTGGCTGTCTTCTGGTTGTCTCATTGTCAAGGAAAGTGGCTTTTAAAGACAGTAACACTATCCCATCACATAGAGGCAGTGTCGTCTAATTATAGATGCACTAGACAGATTTAGGAGAAATCTGATTTTCTCCTCTGCCCTCACATTTCCTGGGCAGGGCTGTCCCAGAGTGCAATGGGGCACCTTGTGAGATACCAGGCTTCTCCTTCCTCCTGGAGGCCTTCAGGCAGAGGCTGGTTGATCATTGTTAACATGTGTAGTAGAGGGAAAGTCTGGTTAGGGATGGAAGACATCTTTTATACTCAGGGAGGATTGGAGAAGATTTCCTGGAGTCGGCATTAGAGCAGGATATCAAAGTAAGGAAAGGGTTAAAAGATGCTGATGTAGAGGGAAGGGAAGGAAAGAGGGAAAGGATTCTGGCCATGGAGATCAAGGGTTCCAGAAAGGGCAGGACAAATTCTGGGAATGGTGGACACTCCGACTGGGTTGGGACCTAGAATGTATGAATCCTTTGGTTTTGTAATTCTGTATATTCAGGACCAGATGAATGATGTCGAGTGTAAATCTCTAAGGATTTAGAGGAGACCTCTCTGAGGACTGGGTGCGAGGTGAGCCAGAGCCTGGGCACAGAAAGAAGGGAAGGACTCATTAGGAGGAAGAAGAGGGCAGAAGGAGTGCCCAATTGGGCCTGGAGAACGATGAATCAACCAGGCTGCAAGGGGACATCTGTGAAAGGGAGGAGATACAATGGGAGAGGAGTACTGGAGCCATGTTGTGGCAGGCCTCGAATGATGGACTAAGGAGTTTGGATTTTGTCCTGAGGCAGCAATTGTTCTCATTATGGTAGCTTATGTTTCTGCTGTGCTTTAAAGTTGACAAATAGTTCTTTGGGTGACTACCCTGTGAGGTATAGATTAAAAGTGTGTGTGTGTGTGTGTGTGTGTGTGTGTGTGTGTGTGTGTGTTTAATTCACATTTTACAGATGAGGAAACAGATTTGGAAAAATGATAAGGCTTCCCTGAGGTTAAGCAGCTAGGAAATGTTGGAGCCAGAATTTGAACCCAGGTTTTGATTTTGGTTTTTGTTTTTTTGACTCATTTTCAAGTCAATCCTTTGGTCACCAAATGGGAGATCTTAAGGGATTTTTCAGCATTCATTAGTTAAAAAAAAAAAAAAAAAACTTACTAAGTGCTTACCACATATAAGTATAAGTGCTCACCATAGGACCATTCTGGTCCTAATATAGGATTGAATAAGATATAAGCCTTGAAGTCATGAAGCTGATATAGTCCAGTAGGGAACAGTGCAGGGTGGAATGGGCAGTGTGATATGCCCTAAGCAATAGCATATAAGATCCTTTAGGGCAGAGATTGTCTCACTTTGGTCTTATAACACCATTGTCTGACACATAGTAGACTCATATACTTGTTGATTGGAGATATGCAAGCCAAATATTCCAGGGTTTTAGAGGGAAGACTCGTTTGTTCACTCATTCATTGATTTTTTTTTCTTTCTTCCATTCATTTGACAAATGAGTTCCCATTACTGTATTTGGAACCCAGTGCTTGGGAGAGATGGTAACCCATGGCCCCTGCCCTTCTAGAATTCACACCCTAGGAGGAAGATAGGTACAAACACAAATTATTGCAGTATTCAATATTCTATGATGAGCATCCCAGAAAGTTCCACCCAAGGTGTTCTGCAGCCACTTTGGGAGTCTCAGAATAATGCTTGTGGAAGCCAGGAAGGTGGATGCCCTCAAGGCAGAAAGGGAGGAGAGAGAAGAAAACGAATGACAGAGCATTGGGAACCCCGACACATAGAAGGAAGAGGGATCCCAAAAGGGGAGAAAGCATTGTGTGGTTAGTGGGATGACAGCAGATCTTTTCTACTTCAAGTTGCTTGACAGATTAGTGGGAGGAATGCTGGGTCCCTGAGTTCTAGCCCCAACTCTACATTTGTTTAACCATGATCTTGGGAAAAGCATTTAATCAACCCTTTGGCCTTAGCATCAAGAAGACCTGTGTTTAACTCCTGCTTATATTTCCTTTTGTCAGTTATGATGAAGTGGGGATTCCTTTGGTGGGTGGGTTGTATTAAATGGCTGTGCAGGGTTCCTCTGATTCTGTGTCATTCTCATGACAGTTTTTAGCTGGGTGACTATGGGCAATCATCACTTACCCTCTCACCTACCCTGAATCTGGAATACAGAGTTGGAAGCCCTTACTTTGTCTAGTTGTGGTAAGACTCAAAAGAAATGTTTGTAAAATTCTTTCTAAACCTTCAAGTGTTGTTTCCATAGTCTTTATTATTATTATTGTTTGTGTTGTTTGTAATAATCATAATAACTCCCCAGATCTGAGAGAGAAAACAAAGCTGCTCTCTCATCTGACCAAGGATCTAATTGCCAACTCTAATGACTTCATCTTAGCACTCAACCTTCTTGACCTCTCTCCAGCATTTGCCAGTGTTGACCTTCTTCTCCTCCTGGAGACTCTCTTCCTTCTGTGTTCTGTGTTTTCATGATTCTGTTAGCTCCTGTTTCTCCACCTGACTCCTTCTCAGTCTCCTTTGCCGATCCACCATCCAGCCTATACCCTTTTTGTGGGTGTACTTCAGGGGTCTATGTTGGATCCTTTCCTGCTTTCTCTTTATGCCAGGGCTTGGCAGCAATCAGGCCCACCACCTGTTTTTGTTCATCCCTAGTATAAGAATGGATTTTATGTTTTTAAATACAGGTTATACAAAAACAGGGGGCAGACCATATTTGGCCCTTAAGCTGTAGTTTGCCAACCCCTGCTGTGTACCATGTTGCCTGATGATCTCATTAGCTCCCACAAATTGAAGTACTATCTCACACAAATGTTATTCAGATCTATTTCTCTGTCCCAAGTGTCTTTTGGAGCTTCAGCCATTGCCGTCTAAATGTCTTGTGGGTACCTCCAATCCAGCATATTCAAAAGAGAACTCAGTCAGCCAGCTTCGTGACCTCGACTCCATCTTTGACTCTGCTGTCTCATTCAGCATATCCCATCAGTTTCCAAATCTTGTCACTTCCATCTCCACAATGTCTTTTTCGTGTGTTTCCCACTTGCCGTTCATGTAACCACCATGTTGGTTTAGGCCCTCACCTCTCACTTGGATTATTGTAATAACCCTAATAAGTCTCTCTTCCTCAAGTCTTGCCTCATTTCTGTCCAACCTACAACCACCTGCCAAAGTACTTTTCTTAATATATTCATCTGCTCAGTGGGTTCTAGTGATACCCTCTTATTTCTAGGCTCCCATACAAAGTCATTCTAGGTTTGGCATTTAAAACCTTTAACCTGGTTCTACCTTTCTAGTCTTCTCTAGAAAACTTTTTTCTTCTTTGTACTCTATATTCTAATTCTATTGGCCTATTCACTTTTACACACATACACACATGTGCACGTGGGCACACGCGCGCACACACACACACACGCACATACACACTCACCTCCAATAAGTTATTAATGTGGTTGAACTTCATGAAGAATACAAGCGGCATCATTTGGCCTTCTTCATCTTCAGAGAGATGACTTGGGTTTGTCGCCTTCTCCCAGTTGGTGGAGAGGGATGTGGCGAGTGTTCCCTGTGGCAGAGCTTGGACTCCAGTTCATAAACTTGCTTCTACAATTGGAGAGAGTTGCACCAAATGATGAATAGCAGCCCTGCATCTTATCATGTAATTCAGGATGATGTACGGGGCTGTTGGAAACTACGTTTGACGAATGTGCCCGGGAAAGGGAATTATCTCCAACAATGAAAAATGTTCTTATTATAGGATCCTAAAAAAGATCAGGACCCCTATCATTGGGAAAATGATCAGCGCTGCATCTCCTTATTAATAGTGATGTGGCGGTGCGTGCTAACGGCCTTGGGAGCTGGGTGGGAGTGGTGATGGATAGATGGGTGTGCAGGAAGCGGACTGAAATTATGAGCGGCAGCTTGATTGTGGATAGTGCCAGGAAAGTTTACAACTTGCTAATAAAATGAGAGTCCATGTTATAGCTCCATCAGCCAGCACCCAACAGCCTTTGATAAGGCTGAATTGTAGCTATGCCTATTAGGCTGTGACGACAGGTTATGGGGAGAGGAACTGGATTAAATGTACCTTAATCGCCCAGGTCGTTTCTGTGGCTATGCTGTGAACAGAGAATCTCAAGGCTGAAAATGTTAGAGGGAAAGTTTTTGGTCCTGGTGATCCTTACTCTAGTTTCATCCTGGTTAACCAAGACCATCTTTATTGGGCACTTCTGTCCTTTTCCCTTTGGCAGAAATCAGAATTTCCCAATTGGAAAGGACCTTAGACTTCACCTGGTCCACCCCCAATATCAACAAAAGTATTTTTTACCATTGCTGACTTACTGATCCTCAATGATGGGGGACTCATCACCTCCCATGGTGCCATGGGAGGCATGGTGGCACCTTGGTCTGGACAGCTTAATTTTTTTTTTTTCCTTATGTGTCAAGCCCAAATTCTCCTCTTGCTGCCTTCAATCTGTTTCTCCTAATTCTATCCTCTGGGGCCAAACAGAAAGAAGTCTATTCTCTTTCCTGCCTGGTACCTCTTAGTATTTGATGGACTTATCATTGATTCTCTGTCTTAGAATCTGAAGTTCGTAGATTTGGAACTATAAGGGCCTCAGAGGTCATTTATTTTACCCTGCTCATTTTACAGATGAGGAAACTGAGACCTGGAGAAGTAAGTTGTCTTGTATCACCCCAAGGACTAGCATAATGCCTGCCACATAGTAGATGTTTAATAAAGGATATAGATTGATTGATTGTCTTCAGGAACAAGTATCAGCATTGGGATTTGAACTCATATTCTCTGATTTGTTTCCAGTGCTTTCTCCATTCTAACATCTTATCTCTCGTCACTGTATTTGATCCTCACCATGACCCTGTGAGGTGAGTTTTAGAAATGTCATCATCCCCTGTTTATAGAGGAGGAAACCATGGTTCTATAGATTAAGTGGTTTGCTTACAGTGGTCCAGCCATCAAGCATCAGAGTCATGATATGAACCCAAGGCTTCTATTGGTAAGCCCATTTCTCTACAGTCAGGGGCCTTCCTGTGTTTCAGTGGCCTAATTCATTCATGGCGCTCAGCCTATCCAAGACTGGGGGGGCTCAGTTTCTGTCATGGTTCTCGAAAAGTCTGGAGCCCAGTCTTTTCTTTGTGGTTTCTATACTTCTCAGGACCCTCTCTCCAAAGCCACAGGATCTTGCTGATATTATGGTGCTTGGCTAAGCATAGGCCTGGCCTCTATTACCACCTTTGGACCTTGGCTGCAGACTGAGGATTCCAATGTCCTGCCATTGGACTCTCCCAACTGAAATGCTTCTTCTCCATAGCCTCACACCCAACACTCAAGAACACCCTTTTATGCTTTCTTGCTCATTACACAGCTTGAGTCTCTTTTAAGCATTTGTCAGGGATTATTTGTGTCATTCAGTAGGTGATTAATAAGTGTTGGTTGATTTGCTATGTAACTGTGAGACATGGGACCCGATAGTCTCTGAAGAAATGAGGAAGCCAGCTGGAATAGTGGCCAGAGGGCCGAATTTGGAGACAGGAAGATCTGAGTTCCAGTCGTTGTTGTGTTTGTCCTTCGTTTTTGTAGAAGACCATGTCATCAGGAAAATGATGACACGACTTGCAGTTGACTTTGATTTGAGTGAGGGAGGGCTGTGCAAGGTCACCAGCCTCACTTTCTCCTCCAGAGCCATCTGGGTCCTGGGGCCAGATATTCATCAGGACGACTGGAGATGGCCCAGGATGCAATGGGAGACTCTGGCCCTTTCAGGCTAAGGTCTTTTCAGGTTCTCACTTTGAGTGAGGTAATGCCCATTCAGTGAATAGGCTTCTTTAAGAAGTGAGTCAAGGGATGGCCCCTTTAATTAGAAAAAAGAAATTAAAAAATCAAACTGGGAGGGGAAGACCCTCAGGGCTGCTCCTCAAAAGAGAAAATCCCTTAGCAACTTGTTAGCTGCATGGCCCTTAGCAAATGACCCAACCTCTCTGAATCTTACTTTTCTCATGTGTGATCCTGCCCACATCACAACCCATCTGGTCCTCAATTTCCTTATCTGTAAAATAAGGTAATTGAACTCAGTGGTCCTTAAAGCCCCTTCCAGCTCCTGTGAGACTGTGAAATGACAGTGAGCACCTCTTAGGACGTGGTGGGTCTGAGCAGGCTGTAAGTCAATGAGGAACTTGGAAGAACAGTGGGAAGAGAGGTCACCATAGAGATGTGTGCTAGGAAGAGAAGGGTCAGAGATCATTTATGCGAATTTGCCCTGGGCTGTGCTGCCCTAGCAATAGGTAATCCCATGGTGAGGGTGGGGAATGACAGGTGGACAGAGTAAATTCTCCACAGGGACCTTTCCAATTACTAGAGAAGTCAGACTCTTATCATGTTGAGTGGACCTCCTGTGGTGGGCTTCTAGAAGGACATGGATGAGAGTCACCCAGCATGGGCAGGTGTGGATGGGTAGTGTTCTGTATCAGCATAGAGAACATTCAAATCAAGGAGATCCCAAAGTCACCGGCATCTTAGAGTGGGGAGCTTCTGTGACCATATCCAGCTCGAGATCTTGAGAGTGTGGAGTAGCCTGTATTACCTCCCATTCAGAAGCACTCTTATAAATACTAAATAGTAACTGTTTCTCTTTTGGCTAGGAACCCTGAGGATCTGCTCCTCCCAGTTTGATTTTTTTTTCTTTTATGACTTTTGATTAAAGGAGCCATCCCTTGATTAACTTCTTTTCTTAAAGGCCTATTCACTGAATGGGCATTACCTCACTCAAAGTGAGAACCTGAAAAGACCTTAGCCTGAAAGGGCCAGAGTCTCCCATTGCATCCTGGGCCATCTCCAGTCATCCTGGGGAATATCAGGCCACTGGACCCAGATGGCTCTGGAGGAGAAAGTGAGGCTGGTGACCTTGCACAGCCCTCCCTCACTCAAATCAAAGTCAACTGCAAGTCATGTCACCATTTCCCATATGTCATGGTCCTCTTCAAGAACAAAGGACAAACACAGCAAAGCTGTGCTGCTTTGGACAGTGCTGCACCAAAGTGGGACGAAAGCCAGCCTCTGAGTCAGGCAGGCCTCTGCCTAATTGTGCAACACTGCACTGGTGAGTTCTATTCTCGGGGCCCCAGTTTCATTATGTGACAACAGAAATGAGCATATTGCTCATACCAGGGTTGGGGAACCTGTGGCCTCGAGGCCACATGTGACCCTCTAGGTCCTCAAGTGTAGCCCTTTGACTGAACCCAAAATTCATATTAAAAAAATCCCCTTAAAAAAAAGATTTGTTCTGTAAAACTTGATCTCGCACCACACCCAAGTCATGTGGCCTCAAGGCCACAGGTTCCCCACTCCTGGGCCTGACCCCCTTAGACCCCCTCGTGACTCCCTTAGAATTGATAAACACATTGTAAGTACCTACTGTGTATATGGCACTGGGGATACTCCTATCCTCAAGGAGCTTATATTCTAATGTTAAATATTTATTTACTTTTGTTATTTGGATCTGAGATTCCTTCAGTATAGGGATGTCAGAAATTCCATCCGCTAATGTAGATTGGCTGCTGGTCTGTATGTTATAGACTTCAAATATTGCCTGCAACATTGAGCGGTTATTGCCTACAGCTCATAGCTAGTGTGAGTCAGCCAATCAATAAGCTCCTATTAAGCGCTTACTGTGTTCCAGGGGATACACAGTGAAGCAAAAGCATGGTCCCAGTCTAAAGTAGCTCACGGTCTGAAGGGGGAGGCAGTATGCTCAGTACTAGAAGATATTTCCAGAGTATAAGATCTCTCTCTGTCTGTCTCTCTGTCTCTGTCTGTCTGTCTCTCTCCTCCTCCCTCTCTCTCTCTCTCTCTCTCTCTCTCCCCCTCTTTCCCTCTCCCCCTCCCTCCCTCACTGCCTCTCTCTGTGTCTCTCTCCCCCTCTCTCTTTGTGTCTCTCTCCCCCTCCCTTCCTCCCTCCCTCCCTTCCTGTCTCTTATTCTCTCTTTGTTTCTCTCACATAAGATATAAACAAGATAGAGAGAAGGCAGTCTCAAAGGGAAGGGACTAGCACCACCTATGCCTCCTATAGAACATAGGATTTGAGGTGAAGGAAGCCCAGGAGATCAAGGGGAAGGAGGGAGAAGGAAGAGCATTGCAGGCGTTGGAGCCAGTCAGCGTCAATGTTCTGGGTCAGAGGTGGGAACGATGCATCCCTGCTCTTCTTGACTCAGTTAACTAACACCTGCTCTGTATATGGCACTGGGAATACTCCTGGCCTCAGGAAGTTTCCATTCTAATATTAAATAGCTTTGTATACGTGGTTTGCTTTCCTCTGTATACGTGGCCATCCGCCTCTTGGTCATAATAGGGTTTGTGAAGTGTTTCACGTCAGTCAATGAACGTTTATTAAACATTGACCTCCGTATCAGGCCATGAGCTAGAGTGTCTTGCTTGATCCTCACAGTGATTCCATGAGCTATTACACCCATATTCTAGATGAGGAAAGTGAGGCTGGGAGAGGTGACTCACCCAGAGCTAATGAATGTCAGAGGCAGAATCTGAACCAGAGTCTTCCTGACACCGAGCCCAGGGCTCTATCTATTACAGCACATTTCTTGGCTGGGAGGTATACCACATGTGCTGAGAAGTTATAATGAAAGCATTCTGTCACCCTTAAGATGCTATCGCAATGTGAGTTATAATTAAGCCCGGCTCTTGGAGGACACTTCAGGCCTATCACCCAAAGAAAGAAGCATGTTTCTCTTTGCTAATGGCCGCCTCGAAGCCCTGAGTGCTTTTTTTGCAGCTGGAGTCTTTTAACCTCAGCTTATCGACTTGATATCTGGTCCCCTGTGCTGTGATTTCTTGGTTCATCTGTTTTAATGTGCTGAAAAGTAAACACTGAACACTGTTTAGTGCCCTCTTGGTGACTTTGGGGTGGGGGTTGGGTGAGATGGGGACTAAGCCTCCAGCCCTGCTCCTCTGAAGAAGTCAACTTGGAAACCACTGAGAATATATTTTCCCAGTATCTCTCATCGAGTGATTAGCGCAGCTCTTTAGTTCTGGTCCTCTCCTCGATTCCTGGTAGATTTATTTTTCCCCTCTTAGAATTCTCCTGCCGCTCTCTCTGTCTGAGAGGCTGGAGATGCCATTTAAACATGGCTTATTAGGATTCCATTATTTGTCTCCACTATACAGTCAGCGGAATCAAGAAAGCAGACAGTGTTTTTAAATTGCAAATTTAAATGACAATTTATAGGGCAGGTCTGCTGGAAATTTTCTACCGTATGCATCTATCATTGTTGGTGTATGGATATATTTTATGCTGGTTCTCGCCTGTGCTGTCTTGCTCCCTCTTTTTTTCTTCTTCTTGAGAACACAACACATGCATCCACTGGGGAGAGTCAAGATTACCTGCTGTTTAACAAGCTGCAACAAGGTATGTATGGCTTGAGCACATTGGAGCTGGGAATTCAAAAGACAGGGACCTGAGTGCCAACTCTCTTGCTAATCTACATGGCCTCTAGCAAGTTATTTCTTGGTTCTGTGACCCAGGTTCATGGCATCACAGATTTAAACATTTCTATAAGGTTGACAAATAGTTTTGCCAACATTTCTCCTTTCCCTTCCCTTACCTTCCTTCTTCCCTTCCCTTCCTCCTTCCCTTCTCTTCCTCCTTCCCTTTTTCCTTTCAGTCTCTCTCTCTCTCTCTCTCTCTCTCTCTCTCTCTCTCTCTCTCTCTCTCTGTCTCTCTGTGTCTCTCTATCTCTCTCCTCTCCTCTCCTATTCCCTCCTTCTTTTCACTGCACTGTATGTCCTTTCTTAGTTGTGTATTGTGATTTATTTCCTTTCTTGACTGTAAGCTTATTGAAGGCACAAACTAAGGCAGTTTGCAATGAGCCACATAGCAGACACTTAATGTGTGCTTGTTGGATTGAATTAAATTAAATTACATGAAGACTGTAGTTTGAACATCCATATTTATGGTATGTGTGGTAAGCACATTTATATAATGAGGCTTTCCAATGTAATCTGAATTTGAAGAGTGAATCTCCATCATTTCTCCACTGGGGAGTTTGTACCTATGCCAGCCTCTTAGCAGCCTTGTGCGATGCTAGTGAGGCATCTTTCACAGGGCACTGGTACTACCCTGGCATATAAATTGTCAGATCTGGAAAGGTCATTAGAAATAGAATATCTAAGCTGGGAACATCAGAATGTGGAATGTGAAATCTAGAACACAAAATGTGTTCTAGTGTCAGAGCTGGGAGGACTTCCAAGAGCACTCAACTTTTAAATGAGCAAGTTGAGGGTCACTTTGGTTAGAGTACAAGGCAGGAGGGAACAGGATGTGGAATTTGACTCCATGGAAACAGAGCTGGTAAATACCATTAGATTATCTAATTTAGCAAAGCCAAAGGATCATAGGGTCATAGTATTTCAGCTGGAAGGGAACTCAGAGGCCATTTAGTTTAATCCCTCCATTTTATAGATGTGCAACCTGAGGCACAGTGTTAAATCACTTCTTCAAGGTTAACAGAGCGACAGGGCCCAGATTGGACACCAGCCTCTCTGGCCCCCAGATTGAATGCCCTTTCTACTATGCTATAGTTCCTTACAAGAGAGGGCCAGGGTCATAGGATTAGCTAGGCCCAAGGTCAAGTTCAAGAAGCTCACCCAAGGCAGAGAGAAGGAGACAGACAGATAATAGGGGTAAAGGAAATAATATAGTGTCTAGGAAGTTAGGTAGCAGGAATTAGGAAACCAGGTGCAAGAGTGGGGTGGCAAGAAGAGCTCAAGATAGAAGCAGAGATCAGAAAAAGGTTAATAGCCCTTTGAATGGGGGCGGGGCATTATGTATGTATTGCCTCTACTGGAAGACCTCCAGTGACTGTGAACCCACTAGCTGCCATGACTGATGGACAGCTCCCATTAGTAGGAGGTTTGTTCCCTACACCAACCCTAAATTTATCTCTTAGAAATTTCTCCTCATTGATTATAGTCCTGGGCTATAGGGTCAAGCAGAGCAAATCAAATCCCTCTCCTGCACAACAGTCTGTCACATATGTGACAAATGCTATTGTGTCTCCAATAAGTCTATCATTCTCTAGGCTAACACTGTCATTTCCCTCCATTATTATGGATACTGTTGGGATGGACTGTATCTCAGCGAAGGCAGGCTAGTGTGGTAGAAGGAGCATGGGTTTGAGAGTCAGATGCCCTAGCTTTTGTGCCTCGTGTGTGGTGTTAAGCAAGTTTAACCTCTCTAGGCCTCGGTTTCCTCATCTGAAAACCAAGGAGTTCAGCTATATGACTACTAAGCCCCTTTTAACTCTGCAGTAATGATTCTATGATGGCCTATTATGTTCTTTACAACTCAGAGTGTGTGATCTGTGAATGGTAGAAAAGGAAGTGACTTTACGACATAGAATGCTAGATGTGGAATGGAGCGGTAGAGTATAGAATATTCAGAGTGAATTGGACCTTAGAAAACAGAAGGTCAGTAGTCAAAAAGATGACTAAGATTAAAGAAAGCTGGAACATGGAATGTCAGAGCTGGGAAGATGAATAAATGCTACTTCCTCATTTACAAGGGAGAGGAGAAAGGCAGAATGAGGGGAAGTGGCTCACTGCTGGCCCCTTATTCTCCCTAACTGGAACTTATACTGAGGCTTATGATAGAGAAGACAAAGTGTTCAAGGGTCTCGTGGGTCAGAAGGTAAAGTATGGAGCCCACCTTCACATGATCCCATGGAATGATGAGACTGAAGCTGATCAGATTGACAGCTGCCTGTCCTAGCGAAAGGAGACCTCCATCTATATCTTGTGAGGCCTATTCCACATCCCAGAGCCAGCCATAAACCAGGGAAGAAAAAAATGCAGGAAGTTTACCCAAAGCTCAAAGTTATTAGGTTAAAAAAATAATCTTGTGTCAATTATCAATTAAACTGAGTGTGTGTGTGTGTGTGTGTGTGTGTGTGTGTGTGTGAGAGAGAGAGAGAGAGAGAGAGAGAGAGAGAGAGAGAGAGAGGCAGACAGACAGACAGACCCAGTCTGCTTATCTGGGAGAAGAAAAGACTTGGGGCATGATAGTTATCTTCAAGTATTTGAAGGGCTGTCATTTGGAAGAAGGATTAGGTTTGCTCTGCTTGGCCCCAGAGGCCAGTACTGTTAGCTAGGAGCAGAGATTTCAGAGAGACAAATTTAGGCTTGATATAAGGAACAAAGCAATCATCGGAGCTGTCCAGAAGCTGAATGGGAGATAGTGGGTTTCCCCATCAGTAGAGGCCTTTCAGGGAAGGCTTGAAGATTACTTCTAGGTAGGATGCAGGGAGAATTCTTCCTCAGGTGTGGATTGGGCAAGGTGGCAGCTAAAATCCCTTCTAATCCTGAGAAATATTCTTTTTAAAGAAATCTTCCTTTCCAAGACATTTTCTCAAAAATTCCCTGGGGTATTTTATCCCCTTCCTCTACCTTTGCTGTTTTCAATAACAGTGAGAGAAGGAGTTGTGAATATCACCAACAATCTTTCTTCTACCTCCCCCCCACCCCCCAAGTGGTCCATAGATAATTTACAAGTGTCTCTGTGCCATGAGCTGAAAAGGATTCATTCAAACATGATGCTAATTAAGGTTGAAGTTACTGATTCTCTCACCATATGGACCAGTTAGCCCACCAATTATCACAAAGATTTAATCCTTTAGAAATGGAATATGGTAAGAGAGGAGACCAATGGAGCAAAAGTAGTTGGTACATCTATTTTTTTTTAAATTCAATTTATTTCCAACAACATTCTCCCTCACCACTGCCCATTCCAGGTTAAGTTTTTGAATAAATTTAGAATAAAGGATTTGAGAAAAAAAAATCCTGACAATTGGAGTTCTTTAGGGATGGAAAAGGCTGCCATGGGAGGTAGGGATCAATTCTTCCCTGTGAAGATCTTTAACTAAAGACCAGATGACACATCAAAGTCAGGTATGTTAAGGAAGGTATCCCAGTTCAGGTTGATTAGATGCCCTCTGAGATTCTGGGGCTTGGATTTGAATTCTCATTCCATCAGTTGCCATTCCTATCTTTTTGATTTTGAACATTCGGTGTACCTGTTGAATATTGTTTCTTTATCCATAAAATGGAGGTGATGGTAATCATACCACCTACCTTGTGATCCTCCTTCCTCTCTTCCCCCCCACTTCTGTGAAGAGCTTTGGGAATATGGGTATATCTGCCAGACTTTTTATATATTGGGTTATTTTGCTGACCTTTTCTTTTGTTGTTGTTATAAGGGATCACTCTCTGGGAGCAGGAGGGGACAGGACATGTTGGAAAATGTATGTAATGCAATAAGTCACTGAAACTTGCTTAAAAATAATAATTTTATGTGTGTGTGTGTGTGTGTGTGTGTATCATCTATCACAAAAGTGTTAGAGAAAAGCCCTCAGGAAGTTGTGAAACTTGGCACAGATTTGCCAGGTGTACTGTAGTGGAGAAGATGCGCCTGATATTTATTTGATGTGAAATAACATTTGTGTGTGAAAACTCCCTTTACCCATGGAGCTTTTTTGTAACATAGCTTTAGATTTTTGCTAGGACACTGAGAGGTTGACTAGCTCGCCTATGGTCAGATGGCTGGTACAGGCCAGAGGCAAGATTTAAACTTGTGTCTCTCTGACTGTACTTTGAGCTTTCTCTCTCCTGTGTCATTATCATTTTCTTATTAATTGGGGCAGGGGGTAATAGATCCAGAACTAGAAGGGGCCAAAGAGGGTTCCTAGCCCAACCTCTTCATTTTACTGATAAAGAAATCGAGTCTTAGGGAGGTTAAGTAACTCGCCTGAGGTCATAGAGGTGGTTAGCAATAAAAGCAATATTTGAATCCTTGGACACGGATTCCAAATCCATTCTTTTTAATTGTGAGGTTTTTTTTTTAAAGGCATCGTGGTTCAAAATAAGCTGACCCAAGCATCCCTCTGCATAATGGGATAGATCCTGTTTGAGAGTGGACCAGTGGGTGTCATGGCTGGCCCATCTGACTAAGTCATGGTACCACTGGATAAAGGGCATGGAATAGAACCAAACTTTCCCATCTTAGCATATCATTAGCATGCTTGAAGGTTTGAAACAAGCTTATATGGCTGTTCTCCTTGTTTTTATCTCTCCAAATACTTTGAAGCTTGGGTAATGAAGAATCTGCTGAATCTCTCCACTTAGGAGCCATCTGGTACCTACCGCATTAGTGCCAATTAGCCTCCTAAAGATGAAAACTTTGGGGGACTTAATGAGATAAGTCAGCACCTGCTCATTCATTCATTCAAAAGGCATTTATTAAGTGACTACTATGTACGAAACCTTGTACTAGGCCTCAGGCCTTGCACAGAATTTCCCTGACTACATCCTCTTCTGTACTCACCTCTTAAGATGTTCACTGGGGATGATGTTTAGTCTTCTACCAACCACCATGCCACTGCTAGTCACTCTCTGCTATGTGTTCCAGGTATTCACTTCTGTCCTTCAATATGGCACCCCAAACTGAGAGGCAACATGGAACTGGGCTTTGAGGAAGAATGCTTGGGATAAAGTCTTAGTTTGGGCATTGACTCGCTCTATGAGCTTAGGCAGATGCTTTCATCTTTCTAGCCTCAGTTTCCTCATCTGTAAAATTATGGGGTAAGATTAGAGTCCATCAAGAAGATGTTGCAGATTTATTCTGACCTACTGACCTTTGGGGTCCTTTCTGCCTCTTGGGCCTCACAGGGTTTTTATGAGAATCAAATAAGACAATATTTGTAAAGCGCTTAGCACAGCCCCTGGCACATAGGGGATGCTATGCAAGTGTTATTCCCCTCCCCCACCCCTTCCCTAGGTTGGGATACTTTACTGCTGGGAGACGGATGGAGGCTTGAAGTCTGGACCTGGGGTCATTGAGGTGATGATGATGATCTCAATACAAGTAACAGTATAGCAACAGTAGCTGGTGGTGTTTGAAGGCTTGAGAAGCACTTTACTTCTCCAATACTTCTGAATGAAAGTGAAATTCTTGGAGCATAATAGCCCTGGAATCACAAGGGGACCTTGGAGGAGGAGAAAGAAGGAAGAATTCTAGGATCATACACGGAGAGCCAGAAGGGTCTTCTAGAGGCCATCTTGGCCAAACTCCTTGTTTCACAGAAGGGGAAATTGAGGCCTATTGAGGAAATATGAATGCGTATTATACACGATAGGTCTATAGCTATAAGGGATATCGGCGGCCATCTAACTCAACCCCCACCATTTACAGGTGAGGGAACTGAGTTCCGGAGAGGCAAGTGGCTTCCTGTAGGTCACACAGATCTAAGCGCCTTATCATCAAACTGATTTCCTCTGACACCAATCCTTTTGCTTTTTCCACGGCTCCACGTGCCTTGTCATAAATAGTCAGGCATTGCTGGGCAAAGCTTCAATTTCCCCACCTGAATAATGGAGATGATAACAAAACCTACAGTATTAATAATAGCTATAATAGTTAGCATCAACATAGCACTTTAAGATTTAAAAGTCACTTTACAACTATTGTGTCATTTTATCTTCATGACAACCCAGGTAAGGGAGGGTTCTTATCCCATTTTACAGATAAGGAAACTGAGGCAGACTGAGGTGGAGTGACATGTTTAGAGTCACAAAAACTACTGGTGTCGTCTTGCTTCCAGGCCCAGCGTTCTATCTATTGTGCCACCCAGCTGCTTATACTGGAGTTGATGTCAGTCCTGAAAGCCCTTCGCAAACCTTAGATCGTAATAAAAATAGTGAAAGCTAAACCTTGTGCCATTGGCTTTCAGCACTGGTGTATAACTGACTCATGCTGAATGGCCACTAGAACCCCAGGATCTTTTTCCCAGAAGCCCTGTGATCTCAACATCTTTGGTTTTGTTCTCGATCATCTCCAGGCCACGGTGAGGCATCAGTGTCACTCACATAATGTAGCCTGATGGAAGCAGCCTGTGTAGTGGATAGAAAGCCTGTTTCAAAGCCTTGAGGTTAGGGGTTCAAGTGCCTTTGACCCAACACTGGCTGTGTGACTCTGGACAAGTCCCTCCTCTCTTAATGCCCCAGGCAACTCTTTAAGGCCTTAAGTGGAAGAGAAGACTTTGACTGGCATTAGGAGAAAAAATTTCCTCATCTGAGAGTCCTTTCTGCCAACGAGGTCCCAGGGCTCCCAATTCCTATCCCTGTCCCCTAATAATTTTTGAACCACCTACCTTACTCTCGGTTAGGTTCTTTGTGTACATAGAAGCTGTTCTCTCTCTTTTAAAAAAAAAAATCATTTTTCTATTGGCTTTTACAACTTAGTTGAAGAAAGGGCTTTGCCGACAGCCCCTGGGCCCAATTTCCAGCCCTCACTCCACTGGACAACTTCTTCTTTTAACTAGACCTACATAATCCCCATGGTCAAACATTATCCTTACATCTTGACCTAAAAACCTTAATCCTTTGAGCTTGCTTCAGACTGAAGAAATGATTGCATGTCACAAATGATTGGGAGAGGATTATCCCCACTACAAATGGAGGCCAGCTCTCCCTCTCCCCTCCCCCCTCCCCCACTGGCCAATCTCTTCCCGACACGAAATCCGCAATACCATCCTTCGATGCTCCTGGAAGCGGGGAGGGGGGGTGGGAAGGGTCTTTAAACCAAGGCTGGAGGATGGAATTATTACAAGAGCTGCATGTGGAGGGTAAGTTTCAGATCAAAGGAATGTGGGATTCAAACTTCATTTAACAAGCATTTATTAAGCACTTACTGTGTGCCAGGAGATCAAAGGAATCATAAAAAGAGTTAGCACTTGAAACATCATATAAATGACAGGATGGCTTTATCTAGAAATGTGAGGAGAAAGACAGCCTGATTCTTTGGTCTCTTTGACAGGTGAGGGAAAAAAGAAAAACAGATGATATTTTGATAGTTGTTTGTGGCTTAAAATCAGTGCCTTATCTGTGATTTCATTTGATTCCATTTCCCACCATCATACCTTTGCCTCGGCTGTACCTCATGCTAGGATTACACTCTCTGCCATCACCCTCTTACTGACACCTCTTAGGATCCCTAGTGCATTTCAAGGTTCAGCTCATGGGCCTTTTCCTCCATTTTCATCTTGATTATAAGTACTTTCTCTCTCTTCCTCAAATGATCATGTGTCCTCATGTAGTACCCTACCCCCCAGTAGGATATAGGTGTTTTGAGGACATCGGTGGTTGTGTCCCCAATAGCTACCAGTCAGTCAATGAACTAGCATTTATTAAGTACCTACTGTGTGCCAGACACTGTGCTAAGTGGTAAGGATACAAAGATAAGTATAAAACAGGCCTTGCCCTCAAGAAACTCAGGTTTTCCTGGCTTAGAGACCAGCTCTCTCTCCTCTACACCACACTTTCAACTTAATAAATGCTTGATGCTCTGTATTCCTTGGATTCTTTGACAATCCTATGAGAAAGACTAGTATTCTACCCATTTTACAGGTGGGGAAATTGTAGTTCAGAAAAGTAAAGAGCTTGTCCAGGTCATAGACTTTTGGTTTGCTTTTGTCTTTGAATCCTGAGCACCTCACACTGCAAGAAGTACACAGGGGATAGAGAACGGGCTGTGGTTTCATAGATATCAAGGACTCACAAGTAAGGAAGCTCCCTTTACCTAGGCAACTTTATTTGAAATTTATAATCTTGGAGCCTTGCCCAGAGCATGTGGAGGTTATGTGACTGGCCCAAGGTCATAGAGTCAGTATGAGTCAGCAGCCAGACTTGAACTCAAGGCTTCCTGGCTTTGAGGCCAGCTCCCTCCCTGTCCACCACATCATAGTAGGTACTAAGTGAATGCTAGACCACATGATTGCTAGGCTGGGAAGTGCAGAGCTGAGATTTGAACTCAGGTTATCCAGCTTTCTCCCAGCACCAGAACTGCCTTCCTGGGGCCTTAGCTATAGGACTCACTCAAAATGCATCCTCCTCAGAGACCAGTGAGTCTGGAGTGCAAGGAGTGCTTGTCTTCTTGTTACTGGTTAAGAAACTGAGGTTCAGGAAACTTCATGGGCTTACCTAAGGCTATCTGGCTAGTAAGCCCAGCTGAAACTCAGATACTGTGATGCTCCCTTTCCTACTTATTACACAGAACTTTGATTAAGTCAGTACTTTCTAGTGGGGGTTGGGTGTAGAGGCAGAAGGATGACCAGTGTAATAATGTCAGATTGGGAAATGGAGTGCTATGTATGGGCATGAGCAGGTAGGCTAATTTGATTGGCACATAGAGGACATGATGGGGGATAATTGGAAATTGGTTCACAAAACTAGGTTGGAGCGAGACTGTGAAGGGCTTAAAGGGCAGCCAGCAGATAGAAGAGTTTGTAACTTATCTTAGATCCACAACAGAGCCATTGAAGCTTCTTGACCAGAGAGGAGTGATGTGGCCAGGCCTATACAGTAGGAATATGGCAGCTTAAGTATGTCATGGATTGAGAAAGGGCAAGATTTGAGGCAGTGTGCCCATGTAGAAGGCACTTTCAATGAGGCAGACAAGAGAGGATAAAGGCCTGAGCGGGGGCTGGCCATGTGGAAGGTGATATGGGAACAGATGCCAGTTATATCACTGAAGATCAGATGGAGAAGTCATGGAAGTGTATTGACTATGGAGGGTGAGGGAGAGGAGAAGAGCTACCTATGACTCCTACATTGGGACTTGGGTGACTGGAAGAATATTTATGCCCTTGACAGAAATAAGGAAGTTGGGAGGAGGGATGAGTTTCATTTTGAACATGTTGACTTTGACATCCAGATAGAAATGCTTAGCAGGCAATTGGCGATGTTGGCCTGGAGGTCAGGGGTGACAGAAGGGCTGGGAGTGTGGATGTGGTCGTTAGCCACCAAGAACCCAAACATTATGTATAACAAGATCATTTCCTGGATGTTTCCATTCTGAAGTTATCTCAGAGGGTCCATCAGGTCCTTGTTTCTGCTTCCACCCTCTCCATCACCTTTAGTCCCCAGAACTGATTGTTCTAGAGCAAGAGACGTTGAAGATTATTAATGGTGCCTTTTGTACGCTACTTTAGAGTTTGTGTCTGGGCTTTTGCAAGAGCTGGCTTTCAGAGAAACTGGTGGGCTAACCCAGCCTCTGCCTTGGAGTTGGGGAATTGCCAGGTTTCATTAGTCACACTTGCTAAGAGTGGCAAACCTCTGGTGGTCTTGTAAAACACAGGGAAAATCTCGATGTGTAAATATTTATGGATTAGGAGTCAAGTATTAAATATTTACTTCAACCTCTTGGAATTGTCAACTTAATAAACTCATAATGGAGGGAACTTTTGATGCCTGGAGAAGGAAGCAGACACGGTCCAAAGGATGTATGCTAACATTGACTGTACTTTTCAAATTGATTACCTGATACCTAATGATGATAAAGATAATAATGACAATATTAGAGAAGTATGCATTTGGCCACAAAGCAGGAACCCAGACCCAACTGTGACATAATCCCGTGGACCTATCATCAATTCAGAAAATTGTTAAAACATTTTTTAAAGATGTCACTGTGCAAAACGCTTATAATCCCAATGAAAAGCTAGAGAAAGATGTCAAAACTACCAGATAGTCAGATTTGAAAATGTACATACATACTTAGAAAATTTCTTTTTTAATGTTGTAGTATCTATAGATATTCATAGCTCTTGCCCCCTGAATGGAACCATTTCTGTTTGGAAAAGAAAAAAACAGAAACAAAAAATAAAACCTAATGTTCTTAGGCTTCTGAAAAGGATGTGTAAAATTTTAGTTCCAGAACCAGTAGGGACATCTAAGGCCAACTGAGTCTAGCCTCCTCATGTATAGATGAGAAACTGAGACCCAGAGAGGATCAATGATTTGCCCAAAGTTACATGCATAGTTAAGTCTCAGAGTTGGGATTTGAACCCAGATCCTCTCATCCATGTCTAAACAACCAAGAAATGGCCGAGGTGGGTTTGGAGCCTCGATCTTCCCCCATCACTCCGTCTTGACTCTTTATGTGCAGCTGTGTCCTTCTATGAGGAAGCAAAGCTCCCATCTGGCACCCCAAATTGCACCCACTTTTACAAAGGAAGGATCTGAAGCTCAACATGGAGAGACATTTCTAGAGGACGTGGCTTTGATTTCTGGGAGGGTCAGGGTTTGTACCTCTGCTCATCTCCTGCTTTCTTGGAGTCCACTGCTTCATGTCAAGTTAATTTAAAAAGTCACTGAGACAATCATATTGTGTTCAATAGGCTTTCAGTGGAGGCCGAGTAGACTGGCAGAGATACCTGGATTTGGGTCCCAGTCAGGAGGCTGGCAGGTTGACATTGGGTGGGGGAGGGAAGAGAGAAAAGAAAAATACATTCTTTTTAATAATTAAGAATAGTCAAGTATGACAAATTTCCTCATTGGCTGTGTTATATATACACATGTACGTGTGTGTCTATGTGTGCATATACATATATGTACACATGTATACATACAAATCCATACACCTATGTGTGTATATGTATGTACATATGTCAGGTGGCTCAGCGCAGACTGAGTTAGGAAGAGCTGAGTTCAAATCCAGCATCAGGTACTTAGTAGCTGTGTGACCCCATGTAAGTCACTTCACCTATTTGCCCCAGTTTCCTCATCTGTAGAATGAGCTGGAGAAGGAAAAGGCAAACCTCTCTAATATTTCTGCCAAGAAAACCCCAAATGGGGTCACAAAGAGTCAGGCATGACAGAAAATGACTGACTAAAATATATACATACATACACACATACATGTGTTTATGTATATATGTTTATGTATGTGCCTCTCATTTTGTACCCTAAGTCCATTACCTCTTTATCAGGAGGTGAATAATATGTTTCATCATTGGTCCTCTGGAATCATGAATGGTCATTATTGGTTTCTCATAGTTTTAAAAATTATTTATTTGTATAATTGTTCTCCTGGTTCTACTTCCTTCATCTTACATGATTTTCTAAAAGTCTTCAAAATTATCCATTTTTATAATATTGCTGTTACAGTATAAATCATATAGTTTCCTGAATCTGCACCTTGGACCGGGCCCCCAAGGCCATCGAGTCTAGTCTCTCCCCCAATATGTGAATCCTCGATTTCCTCGTCTGTGAAAAGAAGGGTGTTGAACCAGATGGTCTCTGAGATTACTTCTAATTTCAGACCTAGAGTGCTAAGAATTAATTCAAAATTGACATAAGCTCTCTGAGTTGGAAGGGACCTCTGAGGCCACCCATTCCACAGTCTCCTGTCTTATTGTTATTTTTTTTTCCCTTGGGGTCAATCAGAATACAAGTCTTAATTTCCTTCCCCTTAACAGCCCACTACATCCTGGAACACAACTACCATGTCTCCCAGTAAATGTTTTCTTTTCCCAGTTAAAAGGCTCCATTTCCTTCTTCCAACCTTAAGGTGCCAAGGGATTCTGGACCCTGAAGAGCCCTGCTTGCCTCTGCTTGGTCACTGCCCACTCCACCCATGACTGTCCTCAGCAATAGCACTCAGACCTGAATGTAGAAGTTCATACAGGGTCTTACTAGGACAGAGAAGCCAGTCTAGCCCCACTCAACCCATTGTACAGATGAAGTGATGGAGAGTTAGAGTAGGAAAATAACTTTCAGCAAACAAACACCAAAGCTCGGCCTCAGTCCAAGGTCCTCTGCCTCTGTTTCCCTTTTTCTGTGCTTGGGTCCTTGTTTGCTGCTTGGCATCAACCTTCTTAAGGGCCTGGACCAGACCCCTCCAAAGAGAGTGTGGGTCACACCCATCACCATTCACACAGCCCAGCTCTCATCGCAGTTACTACACTCCTGTTTCAATAATTCATAGAAAAATGGAACAAAATTACTATGTGAGGAAACTTCAGCCTGACTCTGCCAGGCAAAGAGGGATCTGTGTTCCTGATCGTATCTCAGCCATTCTTCTCTGTGGTTGTAAATTGGAGGCCTCCTTTTAGTGGTGCGAGATTGAGGAAATCATTAATCTCTGACAGTTGTATAGATATAATTAAAGATAGATGAATATAAAAATACCTGCAAACCCAAATTACTTCCTGGAGTTGGGGGTAGTGGGGTGGGGGTGGGGGAAGATGCTGGAAGGAGGCTTCTATTTATAATGTTGGATGCAGACACATTTGGCTACGTAGTCAAATCGGGGCAGGCCTGTCACTCAGGGAAACTGACAGTTGGGCCCATAAATAGATTTTTCAGGCTTCTATATAAGGAGACACATCCTGCAGGTCTGCAGCTAAGAACAAGGAACCTGGTTCTGCCCGATGAGATATGGGCTATCCCCAGAAGAGAGTGGAGAAGAGAAAGAGATAGATAGGAAGGAAGGAAAGAAGCAAGGAAGAAAGGAAGGGAGGGAGGGAGGTAGGAAGGAAGGAGGGGGAAGAAGGAGAAAGAAAAAAGAAAGATAGGAGGAAAAGGGGGAGAGAGTGAGAGAAAGAAAAATAGGAGAGCATGAAGAGAGAAAAAGAAAGGAAGGAGGGAGAAATGGAGGGAAAGAAAGAAAGACAGAGAGAGAGAAAGAAAAAGAAAGATGGGAGGAAAGGAGGAAAAGAGTGAGATAAAGAAAAATGGGAGGGAAGGAGAAGGAGAGAAAGAAGGAAGAGAGATAGAGAAAGAAAAATAAAGATAGGAAAGAAAGAAAGAAAAAGGATAGAGAAAGAGAGGAGCAAAAGAGGAGAGACAGAAATGAAGAAAGATAGGAGGGAGGGAAGAAGAGGGGGAGGAAAGAAAGGAAAAGAAAGATGGGAGGGAGAGAAAGATAAAGAAAGGGAGTGAAGGAGAGAAAGAGAAAGGAAGTGAAAAAAAAGAAGGAAGAGAGGGAGAAAAAAGAAAAAAAAAATAATAGTTTTCCATGTGATGGCCACTGAAAAGTATTGGGGCTACCATGAAAACAAGCATGACTCTCTGTGCCCTCAAAGAAGTAGAACTTAGATTCTGATGGTGGGGTGACCACATAGCTGGAAAGGGAGGAGGAGCAGGCTTCTGGTGAGCAGGAGGAGCAGGCTGAGGGGCAGCTCTAGGAGAGGTGGGAAGCTTGGCTTGAATCCTCCAGCAGTCAGAGCAGGCATCACCCACAGACAAGATGATGAGCTGGAAGAGGAGAAGATGCCTGGAGAGGAGCTGGGAGTGATTTGAAGCATCCCTGAGGGGCTGGTTCTGGGGCCAGAGCAAGTCTGGATGAGTAATCTCTCCTGGTCAAGGAGAACGAGCCCTGTGTTTGCTCTGTTTTCTGATTGCTCGAACAGGATGGAGACCCAAGTTTCAGAGCATTAGCCGAGGTGGGTGATTAACCTCCCCACAGAGGAGATGAGCAGTTGCATGCCCTTCCTCTACAGAGGTGAGGGACTCTAGGTATGGATCATCATAGGATTTTTTTTTCTTTAAAAAAATCTTTCTTAAAAGGATGACTCAATGAGGAGAGTAGGGATATATTTGTAAATGAATGTCATTGAAAAAAGTTTTTTTTTAAAATAATCCAAAGAAATGTTCTACAAAATATAGATTTTGAAGTAGGCATCTTGAGTTTGAACCCCTGCTCGTCCATGTGATAGCTGAGACCTGGGACATATCCCTTAACCTTATGCCTCAGTTTCCTATTCTCTAAAAATGAGAGCATTCAATAGATGGCAGACTCCTGACCTGTATTAGATTCCTTTGACAGTCTGGGGAAGTCTAACGACCCCTTCTCAGGATAATATCTTCATATCTTCAATGCATCAAATAAAACATATATGATTACAAAAAGAAACCAACTGCATAGAATAATTTTAATAATTAAGAATAGTCAAGTATAACAAATTTCCTCATTGGCTGTGTTACATATACACATGTACGTGTGTGTCTATGTGTGCATATACGCCCACATGTACATATGCGTACTTATGTACATATATGTACACACGTATACATACAAGTCCATACACCTATGTGTGTTATATGTGTATATGTATGTACATATGTCAGGTGGCTCAGCACGGACTGAGTTAGGAAGAACTGAGTTCAAATCCAGTCTCAGATACTCAGTAGCTGTGTGACCTCATGTAAGTCACTTCACCTATTTGCCTCAGTTTCCTCATCTGTAAAATGAGCTGGAGGAGGAAATGGCAAACCACTCTAATATTTCTGCCAAGAAAACCCCAAATGGGGTCACAAAGAGTCAGGCATGACAGAAAATGACTGACTAAAATATATATACACATACACATATACACACCTGTATACATACATACATACATATATATATATATATATATATATATATATATATATATATATATATATATATATATATATATATATACACACACACACACACACACAAACAAACACAGATAGACAGATAGTATGTGGACCCAGAATTAAGAATTCCTGATGATCTCTACTTTTCTCTCTGGCGCATTTGTCTATAGATTATAAGATCATATATAGGAAGGGACTTTAGATGCCTTTAGTCCAGACTTCCCATTTTATAGATGTGGCAATGGAGCCCTGGAGGATTTGAACCCAGGTATTGCTAACCCTAAACCCAGTCCTCTTTCTACCTTGCCACTTGGCTGCTTCTTTTTCTTATGGCTCCATTGCCTAGGATGGAATTCTAGTTTCTTCACTTAAAAGCAGCACCTCCTCCAAATTCCCTCAGTGGTTAGTCCACTTCTCTCCACCTGCCCCAGTGACCATGTGTATTGGTCTAGTGAAGAGGATGAGAAAGACCAGGCTTAAAGTCCCCTTCAGCTCTGACTTGCTGACTGTGTGATGTGGGTGAATCATTTTATCTCTCCGTGTTCCCATGTATTACCCCAAGACTTTGTAAATTTAGGAACAATCGCTCATCTGCAGGATCGAAAGTTGGGCCCGGGCCTGGGTGGGGGCTCGTCCCAGCCTTTAAGAATCTTATCTAATCAGCTGCTGATCCCAGTGGGGAACAGGCTCAGCAGAACTGAAACCCCATGACCGCGGGAGTTCCTGGTAAGCACATTTTAAAGGGGTCACTCCCCTGAAGCCACATGTGACCTGTGAAGATACGAGGGCTAATAGAACATTTATGCCATTTGTGGGGGGGGGGGGGGTGGCAGGGTGGAATAAGGGTCTTTATCTTTAAAACAAGAGGGTTAGATCTTAACATCCTTGAGGTCCTTCTTGCTCCAAATCCAAAGTTTAGTCTTCCAGGTTGTTAGTTTAGAGTTGAAAACTGTACCTTGTCCCTGAAGGGAATAAAACACGTGTCATGTGACAACACCGGCTCATTCTTCCCAAGGAGGCCCGGGAGCCAGCACCCCTCATTGGGCAGGTGAGGGGGGAATGAAATGGCGCATCTGAGGGAAACTAGCAGTAAGGGATGAGGGCAGGATTTGAACCCAAGCTGTGTTTCGATAAGCACAGGGGACTGGCCGAGGCTTCTGCAAGTGGCCTCGGTGATGATGGCCTGACTTTCTTTCATTCTTGCTTAGCTGGGTCTCTGCCTCTTGGGTTACTCCAGATTGGGGCAGTAAAGCCAGAAAGTTTCTAGCGGCGTGCCCAGGCACTAGCAGTGTGTACGTGTGTGTATATGTGAATATGTATAGAAATAAACCATGCAAGGCTTCTAGTATACTGTCTGCCCAGGGGCTGGTGCCTTCCATGAAAGGGTCATCCTCTGTATGCCCTGCGTGTGTCGTATGTGTGTCTGGATGTGTGTATATATATGTGTGCTTTACAATGCACATGCGCGTATATTGGGTGAATGCATTGTGTTTCATATTGGATATATACATGTATATGGTCCAGGCATGCATCCATTTGCATTGTGTGTGTACCAATATGCACACAGACACACAGAGGTACAGTCGTGAACAGACATTAAATATATAAGACAGGTGTAAGATCATCATGGAAGGCATCTGGGCAGACCACTAGGAGCATTGTATCATTACACACACACACACACACACACACCTTCCTGTACATATGCTCTTGCACATATCTATGTCCATATGTCCATATCTCTGTATGTAAAACATACAAGACATGTACCAGAGGGCCCTGTCACATACAGTACTAACATCTGGGCATACCACCAGGTGCACTGTATTGTTTATGTCACATATACACACATACATTCATACATGAAGCAACATATTAACATATTTCATGCATACATGGAAAATGCAAGACATGTACAAGATGGCCCTATCAAACACATATATGTATGTGTAGATGTCTGTGTATATGTGCGTGTGTGTTTGTGTGTATGTAATGTATTGTATCCCCTGAAGGAATGTAAACTCCTAGGGCACAGGAAGCGGTTCTCTGGTTCTCTTCTGCCTTAGCCCAGCGGCCAGCACAGAGGGAGAGAGCCCTGGAGGTGTGGACTATGAGGACCTTGAAGGCCGAGGGAGGGACGCTCTCTGCTTTTCCTTGTATCACCAGTGAACACTTAGCTCAGTGCTGGGCACACAGGGAGCACCTTATAAATGGTTGCTAGTTGACCTCTCCATATGTGTGTGATATGGACTGATTGAGTGGACGTCTCTTCTGCTCCTTCAGCAGGACAGATGCTGAATGGTGACACAGACATTGTCAAGATCAGGTATTCACAAAGCCCTGTGTTTTATGTAGGAACGTGTCCGGGGGTGTTCTGGGGAGGAAGCAGATGAGTACAAATGATGAGTGCCCTGGGAGGACAGGGCTGGGGGATTCTCCGGGAGGCTCGGAGGTGGAACGGAAATGGGGCTCCCAGCCTGGGGGATCTGAGATCTGACCTCCCCAAGTGCAAGTCCTCGGTCTCCCAGCAGGCTCTGTCAAAGGCAATGCAAATGAGCTCCTTAGATATGCAAATGACTTCCCTCTAAAGAACCCCGGCTTTGAGCTGAAAGGATGTGTGACTAAAACCTACTGCTGGAAAAGAAAGGAGAAGGGGGATTTGCCAGAAAATTAGCCTTGGGGGAGAAACTTGGTGGCTTCCACTTGGGGGGCGGGGGCCCTTAAGGGCAGTCCCAGGCTGGCTGCAATCCTTCTGAGGAAGGCTTTGTTTCCAGGCACAGTGGTCCAGGAGGATGGGAGGCAGCAGCAGCAGCAGGAGGGGTGGGTCCATTGGGCTGAAGTGAGTCACAGGTAAAATATACAGGAATGGAAAAAATAAAGTAAAATAAAAAAATTAACCCATGTTTTCTGACTGTCTGGGATGTGAATGCAAAGAGGCGTAGTCTTTTTGTCTTACGCAGCTGTGCGGCCCCTCCCCCCCACTCCCAATTTTAGAATAATTTTAAGGTTAACAACAACAACAACAAACCTCAGTAATAAACAGTAACAGCTCACTTGCCTGGTGCTCTCCACAACAACTCTGGGAGGCATGATCTGTTATCATCCTCATTTTACAGACGTGGAAACTAAGGCAAGCTGAGGTTGCATGACTTGCCCAGGGTCACACAGTAAATGTCTGAGGCAGGATTGGAACTCGGGTCTTCTGACCCTGAGTCCAGCATTCTGTGAAGACAGCGCTGACAGTTATCCCCATTTTAGAGTAGGAAATGGAGACTGAGAAAGCCTAAGTGACTTTCCCAAAATCATACACCTAGTACATAGCCGAGGTGGGATTCAAACTCGGGTCATCCACACTCAGCATTCTCTCTACTTACTTGCTTTTCGTGGATTACTGTGGGATTACCAGTTTTATTGTTACAATGGAGGAGTCAAGAAAAGAGCTGGGCTCGTCTTCAGCCTCTGGCACACGCTTCCTCTATGACCCTGGACAAGTGCCCAAACTTACCTAGAATGATCATTAGAGGCAGCTAGGTGGCACAGTGGTTAGTGTTCTGGATCTGGAATCAGGAGGACCTGTGTTCCAACCTGGCTCACACCAGCCGTGTGACCCTGGGCAAGTCACTTGACCCTGTTTGCCTCAGTTTCTTCGTCTATAAAATGTGCCGGAGAAAGAAATGGCAAACCCACTCCATCGTCTTTGCCAAGAAAATCCCAAGTGGGGTTACAAAGAGTCAGATACAACTTAAATGAGTGAACAAGAAAAATTAAATATAATGTATTTTAAATGTGAAAGCTCCTATATTATTACAAGCCACCTCCCAGGGACATTGTGAGGACAGGGCCTCATAAAGTATAAACTGGACTAAAAATGGGATCCATCAGTATGATTAAACTCCGGAGGCCGGAACAAGGGGGCAGCGCCGGCTCCTGTCACCGCTGCTTTCTTCACCTGGCTCTCCTTACTTTCCAACAGTTTGGCAGCTGCCAGCCTTCTTCGCCGAGCCCCTGTCCTTGCCCAGGTGTTCGAGGCCTTTCCTGGCCCACCCACCCTTGGCCCACTGCTAGCCCCTTCCCCCTGAGAGGCCCTCCGATAGGCCACAGAAAGTACATGCTGGTTTGCACATTGTCTCCCCATCAGAACATCCCCAGCTTAAGAGCAGCGACTGCTTTTACCATTCTTTGTATGGCCCGTGCTTGGCACAACCCCCGGCACAGAGTAAGCACTGAGTAAATGCTCACTGATCTCCTGATGACTAATCAATCCTCATTGGTAGATGGAGTTTTCTGGCCAGAAGTTCCCTACACTGCTAAAAATGACAGGTGTGGACCAAAACAGGACCACACAGAAAACCACAGCCACCAATAACAACAGAATGGTCCTGAGTGAGTCTTAAGATCTATCCTCTGGGTCATCTCTATGCCCTAAGCAATACGCATTTATTAAGCACCTACTGTGTTCCAGGCTCTGCAGGGCATCACCCCCAAGACAAGCCTGGGAGGTCAGGAGCACAAATGTTATTGCCCCATCTTGCAGAGGAGGATACTGACAATGAGAGATTAAGTCACTTGATTAGTACCACACAGTTAGAATGTGTCTGAACCAGGATTTCACTTGTTTCCAAACCCAAAACTATACCCACCATATTCCCCTGCCACTTACATCACCATGCTTGCTGTTGAATCGGGTTTTAGATGAGGTTTCTCAATAATGTTGAACCAACTTCATCTAAAAAAAAGAATTTGTGATGTTGGTAACAAATGAAAGGACCAGTTTCTTACGTTAGTGAAAGTGAATCTTAGGATCATGAATTACCGTAGGGATCACATAGTCCTTAGCATTTTTCAGAAGGGTTAACTGAGGCCCAGAGAAATACAGTGAGGTGTCCATGGTTGTGACCAAGACCAGAAGTAACATCCCTTGGCTCAATGCTCTTTTCTGCCCACCCCCACACCCAACCTTTGTTTTCACATCACAGATGCTGATGGTGTCCATTTGGAGATAAATATAATTATGTGCCTTTGCTGGTGGCCTCAGCCCAGCATGTGGGTCTCCTGCCTTGAAGTCTCAGATTCCACTGGAATCATCGCTTTGATACCTCTGCTCTTTTCGCTGCTCACCTCCTACCTTCCCACGCTGTGGTATTTATAGCTGAATGTGTCACATCCAGGTTTACGGATGACTTTAGAACTGGAGACAGAGCAAATAATGAGGAACCGTTTAAGCAGATTCAGAAGGATTTGGATCATTTGCGTAATTGGGCAAGCAGATGGGAAGCACAGTTCAAAGTACAAAAATGTCGAATAATTACTTTGGAAGCAAGGCATGCAGCTCATGGATTAGGAAGAAAAAGCCCACAGAAGCCATTCCTACAATCTTCCGGCAGCCGGGGACAGGCAGGGTGACCAGAGTGAGGGACACAGGGCCAGGCCGTCAGACGGACCTGATGTTGTCTCTTTCTGCGCTGGTTCCCATGCCACCCTTTTCTTCCTCCCCCTCCGTTCTACTTCTCACATTCTACCACCATTTTGTAGCAGAATCATGAAGTCATAGAGGTGGATGGGAGCTTAGGGGCCCTCTAATTGGTCCACCACACTGCCTAAAGCAAGGATCCCCTTTTTTACTTCCCCAGACTCAACTTGACATTTGAGGGGTGCATGTTTAAAAAAAGACTCATTCTACTGATTTTTTTTTTCCTTTGAATTGCCTGAAACAGTAGGTTTTGGTGGAATCTGGAGATCATTCAAAGGAGAAGAAAAGTGAAGAATATTGTTAGTGATTTTTGATTCCGCATATACATGTATGCCATATTGAAATAAGGAGAGCTGGGTTTGAATCCTAAGGCTGACTCTAGCTGTCTGACCATGGACAAGAGTCACCCATCCTCTCTTGGTCTCAATTTCCTCTGAAAATAATTCTGCTCTTATCTCACTCCAAGGGATGTTGGAAAGAAGTGTCTTGTTCATCTTAGAGGATATTGTGTGTGTGTGTGTGTGTGTGTGACATTCTTTCCAGCCAAGCCCAATCCCATTTGGTAGAACCTTTTGTGCATCTATTAGGTCTAAGTTTTCTCATCACACTGAAGCTCACGCTCTAGCTGATAGGCCAGAGGATTATCGATTAGGGGGTGACCTTAGAGGGGACCTAATCTGCTCCTCTGATTTCATATATTGAGAAACTGAGGGTTGGACAGAGATAAGTGGCCTATTTAAGATCATATAGGTGGTTAGCAGAGTTGGGATTTGAACCCAGGTCTTGTGAATCTGGAATCCAGCAATCTATCCACTATACCGTGTCCCCTCCAGATTCCAGGTTAATGCTTTCTTTCCATCAGTAGCCAGTGAAGTAGATTATTAATAATGATGATGATTATAATAAGAATAATAACTGAAATTTGTGTGACCCTTTGAGGTTTACAAAGTATTTGTATTTATTTGACAGGGGCTATTATGATCCCAGTTTTATAGTTAAGGGAAATGAACATCAGAGACATGAAGGGATTGGTCGGGAGTCCCACAAGCTAGTGAATGGCTGAGATAGGATTCATGAGTCCAAATCCCATGTTTTATGGGACACTGTGCCCTCCTGGGTGAGCACTGGAGAATCTGGCTTTGAATCCTGGCCCTGTGTTTCCTTCCATTGGGACCCTACTCAAGGCACGTGCTCCCTGGGCCTTATCTTGGTCCCTAGGGTCCTCTCCTACTTCAAACTTTGTAATCTAACCCTGGCAGCCCCCCACCCCCACCCCAGTGCCCAGGAACATGTCTGTCAGTCTGTTTTTTCTTGTTCCTCCCCCCTCCCCTTGCCTGGATTGTTTTTCATAAGCAGGCAGGGTTTCAATCAGCAGCCGCCTTCAGTTGCTAATTTGTGTGCTCTGATTACACCTCAAGTTTTTCAGCATCGTTTAAGGAGAGACTGAGGTGGAAAGAATGATTCGGGAACAAAAAGTAATTAAACTTAATAAGTCTTTTGAGATTAGCCATTAATTTAGTTTTGAAATGTAAAATTGCTTTTACCGTAATAAGGGATAATAATATCATGCCAGGGTAATATGCGGGATGGGAAATAACATGCTGATAACACCAGACAGGGGATGATAACGTGTGGCTGAGCCCTGATTGGGGACAATTGATGATATGGCTGGTCCTCCACCTCCCATGGAAGATAAACATTTTGTATGATCAGGGAAAGTTAGAGCTGGGAGAGGCCTTAGAACAGAGGATGTCAGGGTGGGGAGGGGCCTCAGAACAGGGAATGTCAGAGCTGGAGGGGGGGCCTTAGAACAGGGAGGGCCTTAGAACATGGACTGGGGAGGGTAAGGAGGGAAGCTTAGCTATTGTCCAGCTTAAGCACTTCATTTTACATAGAAGGAAACTGAGTCAAAGAGGGGGGCAGTAAATTTTCTGAAAGTTCACATGGGAGTTTTGTAGCAGAACCAGGATTTGAATATCATCCCCTTAGATTCTTTAGATCACAGATTTCCATGTACTCTAGCACCTTCATGTTACACATTCTCATGTTATGAGAAAGGATCGTGTAGATTAAATTGTTCATCCAAGGTCACCAGGGTAGAAAGCTTCAGAGATGAGATTCACCCCAGGGAGGTCTTTGACCCCAGAGCCAGCCCAACCATTGTCCTCGTCTCCTAATTGTGCTTGAGAGGATGCGTCAGGGGATGCTCCAATAAGTGGTCTTGTGAGGTAAAACAGAGTGTCCATCCTGTCTATCATGGATCTTACCTTCAGTCTTTTGATGAATTGCAGAACACCACATTTAACTTGGGAAGGAACCTTGGAAGTCATCAAGTATTAACTGCTCCTTTTACAGATGCTAAAACTGAGGCCAGCAGAGAAGTGACTTCCCCACAGTGACCCAGTAGGTAACAGAGCTGGAATCTGACCTCAGCTCCTCTACTATAGACCCCATCTCCTTGTCGCTATTTGGCCACATCTTTGCCCTCAAACACTACACAGATCAATGTGGACTTTTCCTGGTGAGCCACAGAAAGCCGACCTTTAAGCAAGGAGGGGTTCTTTGTCATATCCTGGTCTCGAAGAAAAGTCTCCCCTTTTGTTTCATGTACCCAGAGGTCCTGGTTAGAAAACAAGGGCTTCTAAAAACAATTGAGAAGTTTCCTGTTCATGAAATTTTATTTCCTTAAAGATGCCTTTGCTGATTGCTCAATTTTGTGTGTACTCTCATGATGCTCTGTGGGAAGTTCTCTTCCATCCTCCCCCCAATCCCTTTTCTAATCCAGCTTTTAGCAATTCAGTGGTGCATAGAGGGGCCCCCCGCCCAAGGCTGGCCTTCATCCTTCTCTTTGGAAGGGCCCTCTTTGGAGGCTGATGGGGGTACCTCACCCATGGGCACAGGTCCCCCTCGATAAGAAGAAGCAACCTGAGACCACTGGAATCTCTTGGCTTGGAAGCCATTAACAAGGCGGGTGATTTCATTATTTATTCCCTTCAAATAATCCCAGGACTGCTTTCAGGGACATGGCTGCCTCAGCAAATACTGAGCCGTCCAAGTCCCCAGGTACTCCAGGAAGGGAGAAAATGCCATAAATTAATTCCGGAATTAAATAATTCTCTGGTATTTGTAATGTCCCGTGCATAAATTGGCAATTTTCTAGAGAGATCAAAAAAAAATGATAAAGGCTTTTTTTCTCTTTTTCCTGGTAACAAGTGCTGAGGCAGCTACAGGGATGAAAGAAGTGTTTTATCCTTAACAAATGTCCTATCAGTTAAGGAACTCAGGAAAGGTGCCCCGAAACATGTGTGCCCCTTCTCTCTCTCACTCTCACCATTCCCCCCTCCCCAAGGTCTGGGCAATTATATTCTCACCAAGCCCATGGGCTCTGGAAGGGACAGATACAGCTTTTCCAAGGGAGCTGACAATATAGGCCCTAAATCCCATGATCAGAACAAAAGGACACAAAAGTAAGAGGGCCGGCTTCTAGACTTCCCTTTGGAGATCATTGGGTCCATCCTGAAACCAATGTGTTTTTGAATCTGAGGGCCTCAGGCCTCATTGAGTCCATGTATGGAGGTCACCTCTGTCCATAGTTCACTGTATTCTTTGTCCCTTCTGCCCAGTTACTTGTATGTACTATACACACACACACACACACACACACACACACACACACACACATGCACGTGCACACACACGCACATATGCTACCCTTCCCCCAACTATGATTTTGAATTTCAGAGCAGAGGAAAGCGTATGTGAGAGCAGGAGCTGCAATTGGAACAGTTGGGAGGGACCTTAGAACATGGAATGTCAGAGCTTGAAAGAGCCTTAGAATACAGAATGTCAGAATTAGGAGGAGCTTTAGAATGAAATATGTCAGAATTAAGAGAGGCTTTAGAATGCAGAATGTTCAAGCTGGGAGGGACCTCAGCATATGTAATGTTAACGATGAGCAGGACCTTAGAACATGGAATGTTGGAGAAGAGGGACCTTAGTACATAGACTGTTAGAGATAGAAGGGACCAAGGCTATTAGGAGACGGACTTATACTTGGAAAGAAGCCATAGAGGAAAGGCTGGTCATATTTCCCTTAATATAGCCAGAAGGAACTAGGGTTCCAAACCCTTCATTTTGCAGAGAAGAAAATCAGAGCCCTGAAAGATAAGAGAAGCTGACGGGGTCACAGAGGCCAGGGCCAGGCCTAGGCACCAAATCTTCCTCTTCTTTGTGGGGGGGTTCTTTCCATTAGGCCATATTTCACTGCAACCTAGAGAGGCAATTAATCCCTCACTTTGTAACGGAAGCCAAAAGGAGGATTCAGGCTAGGTTCCTGCTCCTTGAACCACAAAAAGCACTGATAATTAGTGATCCTTGGTGATTTCTCTACTTCAATAGAAGAAGGGCAAAAGAAGATATCTTTACATTGGATATAAATGGAATTTTCCCCCTATTATTAAATTCTCCCTTTTAAGTTATAAGGGACTTTTCTTTTAAGTCCTTGACTCCCTAATAGCGAGTTTTAAATGGCTCCGATTTAACTGAGAAGATTAAAGGCAGGCAGAGAAGTTTAACTTTTCATCTTGCCCTGCAATGTTATTCAGCAGCAAAGGCATTTATGTTCAGGGCTGGGCCCACAGAATACTTCTTCCTGAAGGTTATGGTCCTAAAATATATTTGCTCGTCCTTGTCCTCCACCTACATGGTAGGTCTTGAAAACTCTCCAGTCTCCTAATAGCAATAATTATAGGTCTCATTTCTCTGTCGTTGTACAAAGGCTATATGTACCTTGTCTCCTTCGAGCCTTCAAACCTCCCTGTGAGGTAAAACTATATAGATGTTATATCTCCACTGTGCATATGAGGAAACCAAGACGTGAAAAGGTTTGAATGCATAAAGTGATACACCACCAGGAGGTTTGTGTGTGTGTGTGTGTGTGTGTGTGTGTGTGTGTGTGAGTGTGTGTGTGCGCGCGCATGTGTGCAGGGGGCGGGGTGGGGGCAGCAGGAGGTGTCCAGGACTTAGGGTCAGAGAAGCTGGAGTGTTAGAGATCAAAGGCCCATGGATATAGAGCTAGAAGAGCCCACAAGCTTCTGGTCCAACCCCCTTATTCAGTACCTTTGGAAACTGAGGCCCAGGGAGGTGTGGCTAGGTGAACAATGAATTGGATTCAAATCCTGACTCAGACACTAAGCAGCTTTGTGAACCTGGTCAAGTCACTTAATGTCTCTCAGCCTCAGTTATCTCATATGTGAAATGCAATGGATAATGGCACCATCTTCACAAGGCTGTTTTGAGGATCAAATGAAATATGATATGAGAAGCCCTTTGAAAATCTTAAAGGCAGTATAAATGCTAGTGATGATAACAGCAGTGATGATATGAAGCTAAGTGACCTTCCCAAAAGGCAGACATATTTCCTCCGACCCCCTCATTTTACAAGTGGGTAAATGAGGCCCACGGAGGAGGAGAGATCTATGACACTCAGCAAGCAATGTGCACATTCTAGCACAGACACACACACACCCACACTTTACAAAAGAGGAAACTTAGATGCAGAAGGAGGAAGTGATGTGTTCTCTCTGTTCCCTCCTAAGCTCTTTGTGAGTACTCTACCATGGAGGCTGAGTAGAATGTACAGATGGCACCTGTTAAATCCAATTGTTTATCATTAAATTATTTTATTTAATACTAATATTGACTAAAATATTAAATTATTAAATACAACAAACATTTATTAAATGTCCACTGTGTGCCTGGCATTGGGTGCTAATCCCCGGAGATTCAAAGAAAAAGGAAAAGACTGCCTTCAAGGAACACACGTTTCAGGGTTCTGTCTCCTTCTTGCTCTGTTGAGGAGGTTTTCTGCTTCTTTTCCTCAAACCATTATTGTTGTTCAGTCGTTTTGGGGGTATGTTTGACTCTTTGTGGCCCCATTTGGGGTTTTCTTGGCAGAGATACTGGAGTGGTTTGCCATTCCCTTCTCCAGCTCATTTTACAGATGAGGGACTTGAGGCAAACAGGGTGAAGTGACTTGCCCAAGGTTACATAGCTAGTGAGTGTCAGATTTGAACTCAAGCAGATGAGTCTTCCTGACCTCAGGCCTGCTACTCTGATCCCTACCTGCCCCAAGCAATCACTGACAAACAAAGGATGAGTTGTGTGTTTTTACAGATTTAGGGGCTGGGTAAGAATGATCCTCTTTCCGTTTCTGCCAGTTCAGTTCAATGGGAAAATTCTCTTGTGATTTCCTTTTGAAGTAGAAAAAATAAAAACCAAAGATTGGAAAATAAAGTGGCACAAGGCTCTAAGTATATACCCAGTGATGTCTCTTTTCCTTTCCTCAAGAGGGCACTTACATCCCCCTGCCAAAGTTTTGATGTGGCCAAGGTCATTGACCTGTATGGAACTAGGGAATTTTGAATATTTTTTTCCCAGCGGAATGATTCTGCTGTGCCAATCTGTGAGAATTTTTAGCAGAAGACTTCATCTCTGATCATTTCATAAACCATCACCATTGGTGGATTATTCTGAGGAGCACTTGTGATAGCCATCGGTGAAGCCTCATTCTCTTGTCTCTCTTTGTGGTAGCCATCCTGCTTGTTAGCCAGTCACCAATCTCTGGCTTTTGTTTGTTTCTTTTTTTTTTCTTTCTCAATCGCAAGAGCTTTTATTTAATACAAAAGCCACACAAAGGAACAGAATGACCCCCACCATTACCAGTGGTTGAAAACTCCAGCAGGCTTTTATTCAGTCTGTGCTGAATTACTTTGATGATGTCCAGATGCCTTCCTCCTCTCATGCTTTGGATGTTGCTCACCTGTCCAGGTGACCTGTCCAGGAACATGAAAGCTGTGTGTGGCCTTCATTAGATGACAGTCCATTTTAACCAAATAAATCATTTTTATATCAATTCTGTGACATTTTCACAATTTACACTTTCATTCAATTAGTTCCTTCTCCCTCTGGACCCATCATGTTTCCTTGGGTGCTGATCAACTTCCTCCCTTCCAGTTGCCCCACATTCCTTCTGAAATCAGTTGAAAAATATCACATCTCTATTGGCTGATGAGTAATCAGTGGCTTAATAGGAAGCAGAGCTTAGATTTTTATTAATAGTTAATTCTTAATATATTGTCAAAATGACACTTGAATGATAATTACAGACTGAATTTGCATAACCCATTGTAATTGGCAAACAATTCTCACGCCCAGTATCTAGTTTGGTCCTCAGGACCACTCTGAGGCTGATAATGCAAATATCATTATCATCCTTTTGCAAATGAGCAAGCTAAAGTTGAAAAAGGGATGTGAGCCAAGGTCGGACAGCTAGTAAATGGAAGCTGTGGGACTCAAACCCAAACCTGCCAACAAGTATTAGGTTACTTAAGGGCAGAACTTTGGGAGAGGCAAATCTGATATGAGATGAAAGCTTCTTAAAGATGAGAGTTAAGCCAGCTGGCAATGGGCAGCCTAGAGAGGCAGTGGATTCGCCCTCACTGGAAGTCAGGTGACCTGTGTGTACAGTGAGCATCTCCAACGAAACCTGTTCAGAACTGAGCCCATTGTCCCCTCCCCTCTTCCAAACACTCCTGTCACTGTTGAGGACATAACTATCCTGCCCATCTTGAAGACTTAACACCTTGGTACCATCTCTGACTCCCCTTCCACTCTCATCCCATATATTCAGTTTGTTGCTCAGTCCTATCATTCCTACCTTCCACTCCTATCTTTCTGATAAGGTTAGATGATAAGATGGAAGTGGAGGGGAGGATGTGGGAGTTGGCCAGGTCCCATAGGAAGAGGGAAATTGTTCTAGGGAAAGATCATCAGAGATCAAATAACACCCTGTGTACTGTAATGAGAACCTGAGCCAACCCAGATCTCTATGGTTAAGGAAAAATCACAGCTTCGTCATAATTCACTGTTTGACAATGTAATTGTGGTGGCCTGCTAACTCCCTGTTTCATTATTCCCAGGAATGGCATTAACTGTGAGCTCCCAAATCAATATGGTCTGAAAATTATCACTGCAGGGTAGCAAGGAGCTTTGACAAAGCACACTCAGTTTTTTGGTTTTTGTTTGTTTTTTCCCAAGGGATATAGGAAAGGTGTGTATGTATCTTTAGTAGAGCACACGGGGGAAAGAAGAGGGCCTTGGAGTCAGAGGACCAGAGTTCAAACTGTGACTCTGACTCGATATTTATGTGACCTAGAAGCGAATCACTTCATCTCTCTGTTTTTGGTTTCCGAATTCTTATATGAAGTTGAACCCATTAGAATGTAAGCTCCTTAAAGGGAGGGAGACTTTCACTTTTGTCTTTGGATCCCTACCCTGGAGATAGGATGTAATTAATGCTTGGCCATTAGTTGGGGAATGGCTAAGCAAATCACAGTATGTGAATGTAATGACATTCAATACATAGCACGTGACAATTATGATGAATACAGAGAAGCATAGGAGGACTCAGGGAACCATTGAAAACTGATCTGACCTATATGACCTTGAGCAAGTTCCTTGACCCATGAGCCTTCCCACCCTAGAAGACCACTTGATCCTTGCAGATCCTTCCTCTGATTAGTCAGTCCTTCTCAGCACCTCCCTTTTAAGGAATGTGCCCAAGCCAGCCATATTCACTCTTCCATTCCTTTCTGTCTCTGATCCTGGCTCTCTGGACTTCTTTCCTTGCCATATATGCCATGTACCACCCCCATTCCCCACCTTCAGCTTCCTCTTATTCTTTTCTTGCCTATTAGAATGGAAATTCCTTGAAGGAAAGGGCTGCCTTTTTCTTCTTCTTGTACTGTATTCCCAGCATATTTCACCATGCCCCTCTTACAGTAAACACCTAATAAATGCTTCTTGACTTACCTTGCCTCTCTGGCCGTCGGTTCCTTCATTTACACACTAAGACAGTTCAGCTAGATTTGGAAATTCAGAATGTAAATTGGCAGCAACCTTGCTATTTATTCACAGTCAGATGCTTAGCAGTAGAGGCACGACCGATGCAAATGCTCCAGCTAGCTCAATGCTCTTTTTTTTTTCTACAAGTAGATTTATTTTTAAGAGATGCTTATTAATATTATCAACAAAATAATTCACATTTAATGAATGAATGAATTTAAAACTACTGAAATGCTTATTGTATACAAAGCACTGCTGTCGATTTTTTAAATGACTCAATTTCAATTTCCTCGGAAAAATTGCTGTGGAGGGGTAGTATGAGCATTATTCTCACTTTACAGCAGAGGAAACTGAGGCTAATGTAAGTCTGGTGACTTGCCCAGGGTCAGACTTCTAGTAAGGCCAGTGCTTGGATTTCAACTGGGTTTCCTAACTCTAGAAACACTGAGCTTTCCGTTACACTACCATGAGGTAGAATTTATGTGGTAATCCAAGGGGTGATGGAGATACAGCTCTCTACTCCTGAGAGACAGTTAGGTGGCAAAGTCATAGGTACTATACTTGGACTCAGGAAGACCCAAATTCAGATCCTGCCTCAGACATTTCCCATCACGTGGGGACAATAATTGCAACCACCTCAGATTAAATAAGATTTTATTTGTAAAGCAATTGGCATGCCTTGAAATACTATGTAAATGTTGGTGGGCATCACTTCTGCATAAGTAATTGAGCAGGCACTCACCCTCTTTCTAGGGTCTGCAAACTACGGACTCAGGCTTGTTACACACCTATCTGTTCGTGGTCTCTTCTAACCTAGGAGGTACTGGAGAACTCTTATGTCATGACCTTGCGCGTTGACTTTTATCTCTTCTTTGTGTCCAATGGAAAGAGACACTTGGATTCATCAAGCCCTGGATTTAAAGTTGAAAGGTACCTAGGAGGCAATTGAGTTCAACCTCCTTGTTTTATAGTCGAGGAGACCGAGTCACAGAGAGGTGAAATCGTTTGTCCAGGGTCTCATGGCTAATGTCTGAGGTGAGGTGAGATTTATACTTGGGTCTTCCAGACTACAAGCTCATTGTTCTGTGTACACTGCTAAAACTTTATCTGCTGATTTTATTTGTGCATGTATGTGTGTGATCGTCTCCTCCCAGAATCATACAATCCCAGCATTGGAAGGCACCTCAAAAGCCATTTGGTGCAACCTTTCCCTGAACAGAAATCCCTAAAAATAAGGCTAGCAGCTACAATAATCGCTCCCATTTACATAATTCTGGATGATTTTCAAAGTGTTCTGCATACATTATTTCATTTGCTGAGGATCATCCTGAGAAAGTGGCCACTCATCCATCCTTTGCTTGGAGACATCCAGCAAGTGTCTGGAGACATGTCTTTAAGCAGCCCCTTGAATTTTTAGACAGCTCTCATTGCTAGAATTTTTTTTTCTTTCTATCAAAATGAAATTCTCCCGCCTTTATTCTCTACTCATTTCTCCTGGATCTGCCCTTGGCAAGAGCAAGTCTAATCCCTTCTCCATATGACAGTTCTTCATACTGTTGAAGACAACTTTCTCATCCCCTTTGATCTTTCTCTTCTTCAGGCTAAATTCTCAGTTCCTTCAACTAATATGGCACAGACTCAACACCCTTCACCATCCTGCCTGCCCTTCTCTGGACACTCCCCAGCTGAACAATGTCCTACTTTATCCATGGTGCACAGAACTAAATATGATATTTCAGATGAGTTCTGCCCAGTCCAGAGGGCAAACAGACCATCAGCTCCCTAGTCCTTGAGATTAAGCTTCTCTTGATGTGACAGAAAATCAGATTCACTTTGTTTTTCTCACTGTCGTATACACCTTTATTGACTCTTAGATTTTAAACTCCATCGGATCAAGTTTTCTGTTATTTCTTTTTTATCAGTCAATCAACATACACTATATGCCAGACATTGGGCTAGGTGCTGGGAATAGGAGGAGGGTAGGGAGAGGAGCTGTGACTTCATTGGCAAAAAGATCTCTCAGATGAGAAAGCTCCCTCTACTAATTAGGAAAACCCTGCCCTACTTTACAATTTAGCCAACTACAGCACTGAGCACTGAGAATGCAAGGCTCTCATCCACCGTCACATAGCCAGCACAGTGTCAGAAGCGGAATCTGAACATAGGTCTTCTTGGGTTTGAGGTCTGCTCTTTTTCCATCAATCGATCCTTCTACTGAGTGTGGTAGAGAAAAGAGCCCCTATTCCCAAGGAGTTTAAACTCTATTGGGGAAGGTGAGCAACAGACACCTATTTATGTCTCTCGGCATTTACGCTAAGACTTTTGGGACACCCTGTGCTTTTTAACATCAATCAATGGGCACGTGGATGGATGATTGGTTGAAATAAAGGGGCCCTAGTACTCCTGCCTGTCCCTTGGGGTCGGTTTCAGTACTTTGAGTGGTTCCCTACTTTAATGTTTGTACTGTGCTTTCTGGGTGAGTACTTGTGTGGGTAAGTCATGCGCTCTCTTCTCTACTGTGGGAATATCGGTGGTTGGAGGGTGGTGGACAGGTACATCCAGTTCCCTTTTCAGCCAGGGCCTTTGAAACCCTTGCTCCCTGGAGATGACGAATGGATGATATCTTGCAAAGGGAAAAAATACTGCTTATGTCTATGAAAATCCAGTTGCATTTCATTTAAGTGCATTTTAAAATGTTCTGGGGGGAAAAGGGAAAGCTCTGACCTTTTAAAAAATTAGAAGGTTTGAAAGGAGCTGGGGTCCTCCACAATTGGTTAATGGATTAGCGTAGGATTTGATGAAGACTAGAATTTTTATATCCACCGTTGGCTTAAAAGGGCAAATAGCAGTGTTGGAGGAACTTTATGTAATAATTATAGCCGTATAAATCTAAGCTTTCAGGTTTATAGTGTTCTTTATTTACACGGCATCCCAGAAGTCTTAAGCTATTAAAGCTTCAATCTGCACTGAGACTTTTTGGACACACTGTCTACTATGTAATAATAACAATGATAATAATGAATATTTGTATAGTGCCTACTGTGTTCCAGGAACTCCGGTAAGTGTTTTACAATTAGCTCATTTGATCCTTACACAAACCCTGCGAAGGAGGGGATATTATTATCCCTATTTTTACAGATGAGGAAACTGAGGCAAACAGATTCATTGGCTTTCCTAGGTTCACACAGTTAATGTCTGAGGCAGGATTTGAACTCAGGGCTTCCTGACTCCAGGCACAGTGCTCTATCACACACACACCCTGCTGGGCCTCCTCCTGGCTGCCTTCCTAACAAAGGTTGTGAAACATGAACTATAGGTATTCTTCATCTTTGTTTCACAGATGAGGATACTGGGGCTCCCTGAGAGTAAGTAGCTTGCATGTGGCCACATGGCTAACATGTCAGAGGTATGATTCACACCCAGGTCTTCCTGATTCCCAAGTCTAGGGCCTGTCTCTCTGAGCCTGTGCACAGCTCTCGCTCCCCACCTTTCTCAAGCCTGGAATTATGGTTTCCATACTCACCTCTGTCTCTCAGCCCCACTCCCCACCTTCTGCCAGAGGCCACTTCTGTTTGCCCCAGCTACTGGGGCCTTCCCTCTACAACTACCTTCCCACCACTCTCTCTTGACGTTGTATGTACCTGGTTGTTTCCGTGTTGTCTCTCGAATTAGATTGTGACCTCCTGGAGGGCAAGGGGTTATTTTGCATTGTCTTGGAATCGCCAATACCTAACACGGTCCTTGGCACATAGTAACTGTCTAAGGAATGCTTGTTGATGGATGAAGATATACTTTAATAAATGCATTCAGTTGTATTGTGTAACTCACCACGTCCCTGGGGAGACCCTCCCATTTTCCTGTAGCTCTAATAGTTAGGAGGTTGGCTTTAGGCCCATTTGCAATTTCTTTCCCTGTACCATCTTGCCATTGCTGCTAGGCTAATGCCTCTATGGTGTGATCCTTAATGAGCTGGCTGCAGAGACCCATCCTGTCCCTCTGTTAAGTGTTCTCTTCTCCAGGCTAACAAACCCCCAGTTCCTTCACCTCAGCCCTGACAGCCCTCTTGTAGGGCTCAGACCAGAATGTGAAGCTCCAGATGTGGTCTTACTAGGCCAGAACAGGGAGTAGCTAATCCCCTCCCCCAGTCTGGACTCCAGAAATCATCCATGCACCTGGAGCTCAGGACAGATGAGAATTCCAGAAGCTCAGAAAGACCCTGGACCCAGACTGACTCTCTCCAACCTTCTCAGTGCCAAGAGGTGCTGACTAATCACTCCATGCGCTGAGGAGGCGACCTTTGAGCTCAGCCTGTTAACCCAGATGCCGTGTTCCTGGGCCTCAATACAAGTTAATCATCATAGGAATAATATAGGTCAGGTGATAATGGAGAAGCCTGAGCTTCTCGTTAGACAGATGTTCTTAACAGGCCCTGCGTGTGATGCTAATAAAATGGGCCATAAATCCCACCTCATGTCAAGTTGAAGCTAGGTGGGATGCACTCACTGGGTCGAGTGCACGTTACTCAGGCACTCTTGTGCGGTGGAGATTCAAACCTGAACCACTAAACGTCCTTACTATTGTACATCCGGCTCGACCAATTCATCTACACTCAGGCTAGTCACAGGGTATTGGGAGCTGAAGTCCCAGGTCTTGAGTCTGAGTTCTAATTCTGCCCCTTAATAGTTGTGTGACCTTATCAAGTCCTCTCATCCTGCTGGTGTCACTGCTTTTCTTTCTGTGGATAAAGCACCTGGTGTTGGACTAGGTGAATTCTGAAGTCCCTTCCAGCTCTCAGTCGATGATCCTGTGATGCTAAGATCTCTCTGTGCCCCAGTTTCCACATCTATAAAATCAGGGCATTGGACTACATGACCACTTTATAAAGTCGATTCTAAATCTATGATCTAAATGACTCATTGTGTCAAGTGCTGGAATGAGCCAGGAGATTCAGTTCAATTCAGCAGGTATCAGTGAAGTACCTACTATGGACCTGGAAGGAAAAGGAATGATAATTTTATGTAGCACCTACTGTGTGCCTGGCATTGTGCTAAGGGTTTTTTTTAATAAGTATTATCTCATTTAATCCTCACAACAGTCCTGGGAGGTAGATGCTGTTATGATGCCCATTTTAAAGGTGAGCTAACTGAGGCTGTAGTTAAGTGCCTTGCAGTGGCGGTATGCTGGATTTGGGGTTAAAACTGCCTCAATTCTGAACTCTACTATTTACCATTTATGTACTCATCTAGTCTCTCCTGCTTTTTCTCTGTGTTCACATGGACACCAACCTGGTTCAGGGTCTGTCTTTTACCTGCACTATTAAGGCAAAGATCTAATTGCTTTCTTCACTTTCACTCTGTCCCTTTTCCACCTGACTGTCCCCAGAGCTGTCAGAATAATCTTCCTAAAGCACAGGCCTGATTATGTCACTGCCTTGAACACCCTCCCCCTGCCCATGGCTCCCTATTGTCTCTGGGGTAAAATGCAGACTCCTCCTCCTGACATTTAAGATGTTCCAATTCTCTAACCAAGTTTGAACCAACCTTCCCAGTCTTATTCCTTTACTTCTTATTCTCTATCTTCCAGCCAAACTGGAGCACTGGCTATTTTCTGACCTCCTACCTCTCACAGCTGGCCCTCATGTCCAGAATGTCTTCTGTTCTCACCTCTGCTTCCCAGAGTCCTTAACTTCCTTCAAGACTCAATGGAGGTGACATCTTTTCTTGGAAGCTTTTCCTTGTCCCCAGTCACATGTGCCTTTTCCTACCTCAGTTTACTTTGCTAACTTGCCCACAAACATTTTTATTCTACTGTGTCCCAATGAGTCCAAGGAGTTTCATTTTCACTTGTGTTCCCAACTTCTACCATTGTTCTTAGAAGCCACTTAATACAGGTTTCTTGAATTGATTTAATTGATTTGAATTATGCGAAGGAGAAGAAGAAATTTCTCTGTTTCTTCCAGTGAAAACCTCTGGCATGCAAGTTGGAAAGCAGCATGAACCAAGAGCTCAGGCAGCCTAGCCCAGGCAAAGAGCACAAGATTTGGAGAGGGACTCCCTTGGTTCCAAATGGACTTCCCCACTTACTAAAAGCAGTACCTTGGACCAGTCACAGTCCCTCTGGACTTGTTTCCTCTGAATGGAGGAATGAAGGAGATGCATCATGTGGCCTCTATCATCCCCTTTCAGCCCCAAGACCTGAGCTAATTTTAAAATGATAAAATGATGATGCCTGAGCTGATGAGTCAGCTTCTCATCCTCTACCTCGCCCACTCCCGGGTACATTGTCCTGGATTCCTTTGAGTCTTTCATGGGGAAGTTTGTCACTCACCTGCCAAGCATAAAGTTAAAATAAGTTCTATTAGCTGCCAGCGCCTTCCTAGGAGCAGCCAAGCAGAAACCCTCCCCTTGGGGCAGTGACTCTGGAGAGCCAGGTTTGGAAAGCACGCCGACCTCCAAGAGGGCTTCATTCAGGTCTGGCTTCCAGCTCACAGGCCTGTCACTCAGTGTTTGCCTTCTTACAGGAGAAATGGCAGTATTTTTGCTATTTTAAGATCCTTCCTTACTCCTGATATCCCACTCATTGTAAATAAGAGCACAGGAGATGGGGGAAGCCTGTAGGCAAGAGGTGGAGGTGGCTGAAGGTTTCCAGGAGGATCAGTTTTTAGCATAGAAGATTTTCCTGGACAACTTCGTGTTAATATCAGTGGAATCAAAAAAAAATGTGCCTTGCTACCTTTAGCTTCTATGTAAGTGGGCTGAGTCTTTCAAATTCGTTCCTGCTGTTTTCAGTCCAGCTGAGGATGAAGCTATCGAGGAATGACAAAAAGTAGCTAAGCCCCATGATGCTCAGCCTTGCGAAATGGACCTAAATTTTTCAGTGCCTAATCAACACAAACCCACAACTTCTTCCCAAGTCTTTGTGGAGACAACGGTAGTAAAAACATTCATATGATAAGCGCTTATTAAGCACCGACTGTGTCAGGAACTGTGTAAGGTGGTGGAAAAGCAAAAACAAAAGGGAAATAATCGCTGACCTCAAGCAGCTGACTTCATAATGGGCAAGAGCATGCTTGCATACACAATATATGCACAATGAATACAAGATAATCCAGTCATGAACACTGAGTTTTGGGGGCCGCAGCATAGATTTAACGTTAAAAGTGACTTCCGGATCATAAGATTATACAGTGAAAGTGGGAAGGGACCTTCCAATCCAACCCTCACCCTTGTTTTACAGATAAGGAAACCAAGGCCTGGAGGTAAAGGGACTTACTTAAGGTCACGCAAATGAGGTAGCAGAAAGTGGCTTTGAATCTAGAACCTCAGCTCTGAGCCTTGCTACATCCCATGGTGTCATTTAATCTGACCCCCTTCATTTTATAGAAGAGGGAAACTGAGACCTAGAAAGAAGAACCTATTTGGCCAAGGGCTTGATGGTACTACAGAGCAAAGCTGACAGTTGAATCCAGGTTCTCCAGGCCTAATCCAGACCTCTTCTCATGATGCCATGCCAGCCCTCTTGACTTGGGATTGAAATCCTGGTTCTGTCAATAATCTCAAAGCTATATAACTTGAGTGAACCATCCCCCACCCCACCCTGCTCTGGGCCTCAGTTTCCTCTTCTGTAAATTGACTGCCTTGGATTGGATGATCTTTCAGTTATGCTTGCTATAGTCCTATATATTCCTCCTGCTGAGCTGGGTGCCACATCAGAGAGGAGAGACATCTCTGTATGTCACTTATCCAGATCCACCTTGGCCCTCCCACCTTGGACTCTGCCTCTCTGTGCTTTCTCTTCCCAGCTCCCTCCCTTCTTTTCTTGCTGGAGCTACATCGCAGCTCAAATGATCTTACCTTTCAATTTCAGCTAACCTTTATACAGCCCTTTAAGGCACTCTGAGTACATTAGCTCATTTTTGCCTCCCTAATACACCTTGTGATGTTTTCCTTGGTCTGGGGAAACTGAGAGAGATTAAGTGACTTGCCATAGGTCACACAAGTAATGATATCAGGGGTGGGAGTCAAACCCAGTGCTTCCTGACATCACGTTCTTTCTGTCACCATGACTTGATTCCTTTACTTGTCTCTTTACAGAATCATATGGAAATTTAGAGCTAGAAAGAGCACTTAGAGGCCGTTTAGCCCCACCCTCTCATTTTACAGATGGGGAAACTAAGGCCCAAAGAATTTAAATGCCTTGCTTCGGGTCACTGTCAGAAAGATTCAGCCAGAACTCAGATCTTTATTTACCCAATAACTGAAATCTATGAGGTAGCAGATGCCTGCCCTCATCTCATGATTTGGACTTGGCACATACCTGCACGATAAAGAAACATGTTGCTTTCAGAAGAGCACCAGGAACAATGGCAAAGGAAGCCCAGCCAACAACCACCTGCCCCCCCCCCCCCCAAAAAAAAAGGAAAAAAAGCTAGAGAAGTGCCATCACCTTCTGTGTTCAGGCAGTGAGTACCAGCTTCAAGAACAAAGCCCACATTACAGCTGAAATGGATCAAAGAAGCCAGACATGCCAACTGTCCAAGCAAGTCTGTATTCATTTTCAGTGAGGAAAAATGGGTGGAAACTGCAAAGAGGGAAATCTAGGTTTGATGTCAGGGATTTAAAAAAAAACAAAAAACAAAACCCTTCCTAACTATGAGAGGTCTGAAACGTGAATGGAAAGCCTCAGGAGGTAATACTTCCCCCTTCCCTTTACTGCAGGACTTTGATCAAAGGCTGAATGACCATTTGCATACATAACAAAAGGGGAGGGAGATTCCTGTTCAGGTATGAGATAGACTGGGGATTTGTTGAGTCATTTCAGCCACGGGTGACTCTCTGAGACTCCATTTGGGATTTTCTTGGCAGAAATACTAGAGTGGTTTGCCATTTCCTTCTCTGGCCCATTTTATAGGTGAGGAAACTAAGGCAAACAGGGTGAAGTTGATTTGCCCAGGGTCACACAGCTAGTAAGTGTCTGAGGCCACATTTGAACTCAGGAAAATGAATCTTTCTCACCTCAGGCCCAACACTCTATCCCCTGTACCACCAACCTGCCCCCAACCATTACTGATAAACAAGGAGTAAGTTGTGTATTTTTCCAGATTTGGGGGCTCAATAGGAATGATTTCCTTTTCATGTTTAGAGTGTTAGAAGGCAGCTTGAATAGATGGGAGTCATATAGAATGGGGCTTGAAGCTTAGATTGAGAAAAGGTTGTGAAGAGCTTTCAATGCCAAACAGAAGATTTTATATTTGATCCCAGAGGAAATAGAGGGACACTGGAGTTCATTGAGAAAAGGAGTGAAATAGGCCGCCTTGTACTTTAGAGAAATCATGGTTGTGTGGAGGGTTAATTGGAGTGGGAGAGCCTTGAAGCAGTAAGCAGCCTATGACACGGTAATTCAGGTGAGGTGGAGATTTAGTTTCAGTGTCAAGAAAAGGGAGAAATAAATGACCAACAAAAAGGTGCCTTATAATACTGAGATTAAACGATGCCGTGATTTTCTGAGGTGTTGACTGAGGCTAGTTCAGTAGGTGAGTTTTGTCTATAAAGACCGTGAGAAACACAGATGCTCAGATGACTTCCCAAAGGAGTTCGGGTTTTTATAGTGCCTTCTCATGTCCTCATTTGCCAAACAGACCCATTTCAAATGGCCCATCAGACTTCAGGGGTTGTTGAAGGGTGCCAAGGTTCGGCCAAGGTCCTGAAGTGGCCAGGATTCTCAGCCACTTGGCATTTATGCTGCTCATGCCATTATATTCTCAGTGATGCTTCTTTTAAAACAGGGGGAGCCAAGCCGATGAGATGTTGGCCCCCTGGCAATCATTCCATAGAAAACTATTTCTACTGGGACATATAAAACAACCTCTTTATTCCAAACAATGAAAGAACTTGGCAGGGGTGGCAAATCTGACATAGAGGATTTCAGCTCATTTTATGAATTTCTGCAGGAATGACTTAATTTTTAATGGTTCTAGTTTTTCATTCTGCAGCACCGTCTTTGGGTGCTCCATAAATATGCTAGGTTCCTTTGTTTCCTTTACAGTCAAATTCCCTTCTTCCAAGCCCTGGTGGTTTCCCTCCTGACCATTTGGTAGTGTTGGGGGTAGGGGTGTGTGGGGGGGGAAGAGATATCCAGCTTCCAGCTTATACCTCTCCAATGTTGAAAACAAAACTGTGGGTTATAAAAATATGTGTGTGCCACCCCACACAACTCCAGGGTAGCAGTTAGCCGGCTCCTACTGGGTAATCCAGCCAGGCACTGAATGAGCGTTAAAGAGCTCAATTTGATGTTGCTAGAGGAAACCATATATAATGAGAAGAAAGCCGTCTTAGGTGGTTATTGAGTTCAGAACTGAAATATAGAGGGCCAAGCACCATCAATGTATTTTTCATGCATTAAGCTGAAGAAATGTATGCTTCGATAAACAGGTCTTGATTACAGGCACCAAATAAGGAAAGCAAATCCCAGGCATTAACTCAGACAATAACCAGCCCTTCACTGATCTTCCCGGTGATGACTGGGGAAGCTGATTTGGGGCAGATGTGAGACAGGCCTGGTTTCAGACACATGCCAATGGGTAAGCGTTCTTCTTGCCCAAGTGACCTCAAATGGACGTGATAAAAATATAAGACTTCAGAAAGATGCAGCATCTAATTGTTCTTTGTTTTTTAAGTGAAAGCTGTCTTCGGGGAAGCAGTGTTGGCTGGGTCACTCTTGATAAAAAAAAAAAAAAGTCTCTCCCCGCCCCCAACTCCGTGCAAGAAAATTATTCCAATATTTTTATATCCTAGTCATTAGCCTTCACATAGGCCATTGCTAGACAGACCATTTATTCCCAGATGGTCACAAATAGCCTGTACATGAGGTCCTGAGATGATGACATGGGTCTTTCTTCATAGAAAAACACAATCTCTGGGGTGCTAGGAACTGCAAAGGCATCTCCCCTAACCATGCCTTCCTTTTCCATAGTCTATAACAAGTAGAGGCAGGAGGCCATATGGAGTAGTGGATTGGGTTTTAAATGCAGTTTATTTATTTAACATATTTGGTTTTCAGCATTGATTTTCACAACAGTTTGAATTACAAATTTTCTCCCCATTTCTACCCTCCCCCCCCACTCCAAGATGGCTTATATTCTGGTTGCCCTGTTCCCCAGTCAGCCCTCCCCTCTATCACCCCCTTCCCCTCTCATCCCCTTTTCCCTTCCTTTCTTGTAGGGCAAGATAAATTTCTACGCCCCATTGCCTGTGTATCTTATTTTTTAGTTGCATACAAAAACTTTTTGTTTTTGAACATCTGATTTTAAAACTTTGAGTTCCAAATTCCCTTCCCTCTTCCCTTCCCACCCACCCTCCCTAAGAAGTTGAGCAATTCAACCTAGGCCATACATGTATTATTATGTATAACCCTTCCACAATACTCATGTTGTGAAAGGCTAACTACATTTTGCTCCTTCCCAACCCATCCTGCTTTATTGAATTTTCTCCCTTGACCCTATCCCCTTTCCAAAGTGTTTGTTTTGATTACCTCCACCCCCATCTGCCCTCCACTCCATCATCCCCCCCCCCCGCCTTTTATTTTTTTTTTTTTTATCTTCCTCCCTCTTCTTTCCTGTGGGGTAAGATACCCAACTGAGTATGTATGGTATTCCCCCTCAGGCCAAATCTGATGAGAGCAAGGTTCACTCATTCCCCCCTCACCTGCCCTCTCCCCTCCTCCCATAGAACTGCTTCCTCTTGCCACCTTTATGCGAGATAATCCACCCCATTCTATCTCTCCCTATCTCCCTCTCTCAGTATGTTACTCTCTCATCCCTTAATTTCATTTTATTTCTTTTAGCTATCTTCCCTTCATCCTCAACTCACCCTGTGTCTGCTCTCTCTCTTTTACATATATATATATACACATAAACACATATATATATACACATACATACACATACATACATATACACATAGATATATACATACATACACATTCACTTATATATATACATAAACATATATATATATATATATATATATATATATACATATATATATATATGCATATTCCCTTCAACTACCCTAATACTGAGGTCTCATGAATCATACTCATCATCTTTCCATGTAGGAATGTAAACAAAACAGTTCAAATTTAGTAAGTCCCTTGCAATTTCCGTTTCTTGATTACCTTTTCATGCTTCTCTTGATTCTTGTGTTTGAAAGTCAAATTTTCTATTCAGTTCTGGTCTTTTCACTGAGAAAGCTTGAAAGTCCTCTATTTTATTGAAAGTCCATATTTTGCCTTGGAACATGATACTCAGTTTTGCTGGGTAGGTGATTCTAGGTTTTAATCCTAGCTCCATTGACCTCCGGAATATCGCATTCCAAGCCCTTTGATCTCTTAATGTAGAAGCTGCCAGATCTTGGGTTATTCTGATTGGGTTTCCACAATACTCAAATTGTTTCTTTCTGGCTGCTTGCAGTATTTTCTCCTTGATCTGGGAGCTCTGGAATTTGGCAACAATATTCCTAGGAGATTTCTTTTTTGGATCTATTTGAGGAGGCGATCGATGGATTCTTTCAATTTCTATTTTGCCCTGTGGCTTTAGAATATCAGGGCAGTTCTCCTTGATGATTTCCTGAAAGATGGTATCTAGGCTCTTTTTTTGATCATGGCTTTCAGGTAGTCCAATAATTTTTAAATTATCTCTCCTGGATCTATTTTCCAGGTCAGTGGTTTTTCCAAGGAGATATTTCACATTGTCTGCCATTTTTTCATTCCTCTGGTTCTGTTTTATAATATCCTGATTTCTCATAAAGTCACTAGCTTCCACTTGCTCCAATCTAATTTTTAAAGTAGTATTTTCTTCAGTGGTCTTTTGGACCTCCTTTTCCATTTGGCTAATTCTGCCTTTCAAGGCATTCTTCTCCTCATTGGCTTTTTGGAGCTCTTTTGCCATTTGAGTTAGTCTATTTTTTAAGGTGTTGTTTTCTTCAGTGTATTTTTCAGTATTTTTTTGGGTCTCCTTTAGCAAGTCATTGACTTGTTTTTCATGGTTTTCTCGCATCCTTCTCATTTCTCTTCCCAATTTTTCCTCTACTTCTCTAACTTGCTTTTCCAAATCCTTTTTGAGTTCTTCTATGGCCTGGGGCCAGTTCATGTTTTCTTGGAGGCTTTTGTTGTAGGCTCTATGACTTTGTTGTCTTCTTTAGGCTGTATGTTTTGGTCTTCTTTGTCACCAAAGAAAGAATCCAAAGTCTGAGACTGAATCTGGGCGCGTTTTCGCTGCCTGGCCATATTCCCAACCAACTAACTTGACCCTTGAGTTTTTCAGTGGGGTATGACTGCTTGTAGACTAACGAGTTCTATGTTCTACGTTTGGGGGGGAGGTGCCAGCTCTGTCAGAGCCGCACTCCTCCTTCCCCAAGGACCCCCAGTCCAGACTGGGCTTAGATCTTCAGCAGGCTGTTGCACTCCTGCTGTGATCCGCCACTTAATTCCTCCCACCAGGTGGGCCTGGAGCCGGAAGCAACAACAGCTGCAGCTGCCCCACCTCCGCTGCCCCCGGGGCTGGAAGCCGAACTGTGAACTCCCTCCACTCCCGCAGCCCCTCCCACTAACCTTCTCAGCAGTCTTTGGTGCCCGTGGGTCAAGGGGTCTGGTAACTGCCGCAGCTCACTGAATCAGGGCGCTAGGGCCCCCTCCGCCCGGCTTCTGGTCTGGATCGTCCACGCCGCTCAGGCTGGGCTCTGCTCCACTCCGTTCCCAGCTCCCAGCTCCGTGTGGAATAGACCTCACCCAGAGACCATCCAGGCTGTTCTGGGCTAGAGCCCTGCTTCCCTCTGCTGTTCTGTGGGTTCTGCCATTCTAGAATTGGTTCAGAGCCATTTTTATAGGTTTTTGGAGGGACTCGGGTACGGAGCTCACTCTAGTCCGTGCTTACCAGCCGCCATCTTGGCTCCGCCCCTTCTGGATTGGGTTTTATACTTTATAGAAATCATAGTTGTGTGGATGGTGAATTGGAATGGGAGAGCCTTGAAGCAGGATGTGACACAATAATTCAGGTGAGATGGAAATTTAGTTTTGGTGTCAAGAAAAAAGAGAAACAATAAAAGAAACTTCCTTACATTCTGCACTGCAAGAGAAAGCTGTTCAGGAAATCAGGAAGATCTGGATTCAATCCCTCTGCAGGCACCCCTAGCTATATGACGTTACCTATTCTTTCACTTTCCTAATCTGTAACATTGGTGTTTAGTCTTGATGGGCTTTAAAATGCCTTCTGACTTTAAATCTTATAATCCTCTGATCACCCAGGTTTGGGTTGAAGAGCTCAGGTAAAACAAACCTAGTGAAGCAGAGGCAGCCCTCTCTGGACTTTGAGATAGTTCTCATGGTCAGGAAGTTTGTCAAGATGTCAAAGCTAGGTGTAGCTTATTATCCCCTCTGCCTTGGAGACAAATAGATTAAGTGGAACCCATTTTTCCCAGGATGGAGGCATGTTTCCTAGCCATGCTGTTGTGTGATTGAGAGCTATAGAGTCAACAGTTTTTGACATTCCTTTGTATCGTGCTCTTTGGTTCATGGCTGCCAGCCCATTCCCTGATACAGTGACTTCTTGAGCTCTTCTAAGGCTGAGTGCCCGTCGTCCGCCATCTTCATGGGCTGGTGCTGCGCTACTAGGAGAACGTGGCTAGTTAAGCGTGTTAGCTCTGCTACCAAGGAGCAGAGATCAGAAGGCTCTCGTTAATGGTGTAACGAAATGCATGTGTCTTCTGTGCCTACACACCCAGAGAAAGGGATACAGTCTGGTCATTGGTGATTTCAAGGAAAAGTGACAGACTCCAAGTGACAACGACCTGCTGTCAATTTCTAAACAAGGAGGGCAGGCTTCCAAATTTTCTGTGAGCAGCTCAGCCCATGTGGTTCTAACAGAGTCTGTCATGGACAGGAGAGTGACTGTCACCATAGCTGGAAGTACTTCTGTAACCCAGTCAATCCGGTGACATCCAACAAGCTTTTATTAAATATTTACTGCATGCCAGGCACTGTTCTAGGTCCTAGAGTTACAGAGATTACCTTGCCTTCAGACAGCTTACAATCTACTAGATGTAGAAGATAAGCTGGGGGGAGAGATATGGGTACATCCAGAGTAATCCAAAATAATTAGAGAAGTCCCTCCCAGCTTCAAAATGTTAGAGTTCTGTGAATGTAAAGAAATAAGAGAAGTCCTTAAATCACTTTTTGTGATATCAGCTGTAGGGAGCAGAACTCCGTCATTCCTTCTTGTCCCCATCCCACTCTCGTCACCTCCTCCCCACCCCCGGTGTAATAATGTCACACCTGAAGAATTGCATTCCATGTTGCTTGGCCTTCAAAACAAGAAGATTTAGACATGGCCTTCTTTGATCTTTGGCCTCTGGACATGTTTTAATTTAGGCTTAGAGAAATCAGCTAGAGATGACTGCCCAGGTCGTAAGAAGCCAGGAAAGGTTGTGTAATGTAGAAGGATAAGATTTTAGACTTCCAAGGTAATCCAGATATCCTATCATTCAGCTCCCTCATTTTACACAGGAAGAAACCAAGGCTTAAAGAGACTGTAGGTTGCCTAAGGTGGCAAGTACAAGATTTGAATTTGAGTCCCATGATTAAGTTTCACTATTCCACATCAGCATGATCATGATCGTCATCATCACCACCACCACCACCACCACGACCGCCACCACCACTACCACCATCACCAGCACTATTTATGACTACTACTACTACTACTACTACTACTACTACTACTACTACTACTACATTTGTATGCATCTTCCATCTTAGGGAGGTATTAAGAGAAAGGATTGGAACCCAGGTCTTCTAATGCTAAGTCAGTGTTCCTTTTGATATAGCATATGACTAGATCAGTAGTAGAATTGTAGAGGGCAATGATAGAGAATGAAATTAAAGGGAGTGTTAAGGAGCTCAAACGTTATTATACAAATGCTAACTTATATTATTGTCTAGACCAATCCCTTCATCTTCAGGGTGAGGTAATCTATTCTGCTGAACTCATTTAGCAGGTAAGGAAATTGAGACCTGTGGAGGACAAATGACTAGCCCAAAGCCACATAGGTAATGATTAACAAAGACAACATGCTAGCTCAGGGTCCCCAACCCCAAATCCTGGATTTTTTCCGGTATTTGGTGCTTATTTTCTTATTTTCTACATCATATACAGGAGGACACTCTTTGTCTCCATGTAGAGAATATATTTGTAGTAGGATGCTGCTGCTGCAAAATCCCAGCATAGTGTTAGTATGTTCATCCCAGCTCGAATTTCTAAGGACAGCATTCCAATAAAAGTCAGGTGATCCATGGCTTTCTCATGCACGTCTTGTGTGGGACCATTCGAGTTCTTAGGGTTCTGAGGTTGGGTGGGAGTTTACAAGCCTTTAAGTAGAGCCACTGAGCCAATAGCATTCCTCACTGGCCTGAAGTCATCCAGTCTCTGCTTGATCATCACCAGTGACAGGAAATCGACCATCTCTTTGGGCAGCACCACTTTTTGGACAGTTCCTACTTGTTAGAACATTCTTCTTTGTACTGAGCCAAAATCTGCCTCAGTGTTTTGTATTCAATATCTAGTTCTACCATCAAAACACAGTCAGAACTCCTCCAAATGATGAAACGTGACCAGAGTAATGGATCAGGGAGATAATACTCTGGCCTAATTAGATCATAGCAGGGAGTCACTGCAGACTGGGAGGCCAGGGAAGAGTTAGCTTCCTTTGGTGCCAAAGCCCCAGGCTGCCCACGACATTCCAGCCAACTCACTTAAGTCTTGCCTTTGGTTCAAGAGGAATCACAGAACATTGGAGCTGGAAAGGGTCCCAGAGGCCGCTGAATCCAACCTGTGCCTGAATAAGAATCCCCTACCTAACATCCCCGATAAGTGAGCCTCCAGCCTTGGCTTGAAGACTTTCAACTAGGGAGAACTCATTTACCTTCCAAGAAAGACATCCTCCACTTTTGGATAAGCCTCATGTTTAGGAAAATGTTCCTTATGTCAAGCCTAAGTCTTCATCTTTGTAACTTTTGCTGTTGCTCTTGAGTCTGCCCTTTGGGGCCAAACAAAGCAAGACTAATCCTTCTTCCCTTTGAGAGGCTTTCAAGTAACTGAAGACAACTGTCATTTCACCCCTGAACCTTCTCCTATTCAACCTTCTCTTGTTCTTTAACTGATCTTTATATCATATTAATTCAAGAACTTTCACCATACTAGTTCCCCTTCCCTAGACATTTTTCCCATTCATCACTGCCCTTCCTGAACTAAACATGATATTCCAGATATCAATCAAGGCCAGGTGAAGCATGAGTATAACCACCCTATGCTTTGCCTACTTGAACACAGCCTCTGATTGGATCAGCATTCTTGGCTGTCATTTCCACATAAAGTGTCAGGAAATGGAACGATTTTCCAAGGATGATAGGTCAGTTATGTTATTTGCTGCCCAACACCAAAGATCATCTTAAGGTCATCCAATTAAATGCACTTTTATTAAGTTTCTAGATTTCATTTTAGGATTTTAGAACTAAAAGAAACCTTTGAACATATAATGGGAGAATTAGAAAAAATATTAGAACACAGAATGGAAGATTTTTGGAGGGACTTTAGAATATATAATATTTGAACTTGAAGGAACATAATAGAATATTAGAGCATAGGCTGTCAGAGTTGGAAGGAATCATAGAATAAATGTTAGAACACAGTTTGTCAGAACTGGAAGAGACCTTAGAACATTGAATGTTAAAGCTGGGAAGGATCTTAGAAAATAGAACATTAGGCCCAGGATGGACCTTAGAATAAACACAGTATCAGAACATGGACTATTAGCATTGGGAGGGTCCTTAGAATATAGAAGGTCAGTGCTGGGAAGGATTTCAGTACAGGCAGTGTCAGAGAGAGAAGAAGCATTGATATCTAGGCTCTTTTTTGATCATGGCTTTCAGGTAGTCCAATAATTTTTAAATTATCTCTCCTGGATCTATTTTCCAGGTCAGTGGTTTTTCCAATGAGATATTTTATATTGTCTTCCATTTTTTCATTCCTTTGGTTCTGTTTTATAATATCTTGATTTCTCATAAAGTCACTAGCTTCCACTTGCTCCAATCTAATTTTTAAGGTAGTATTTTCTTCAGTGGTCTTTTGGACCTCCTTTTCCATTTGGCTAATTCTGCCTTTCAAGGCATTCTTCTCCTCATTGGCTTTTTGGAAGCTCTTTTGCCATTTGAGTTAGTCTATTTTTTAAGGTGTTGTTTTCTTCAGTGTATTTTTCAGCATTTTTTGGGTCTCCTTTAGCAAGTCATTGACTTGTTTTTCATGGTTTCCTCGCATCCTTCTCATTTCTCTTCCCAGTTTTTCTTCTACTTCTCTAACTTGCTTTTCCAAATCCTTTTTGAGCTCTTCCATGGCCTGAGACCAGTTCATGTTTTTCTTGGAGGCTTTTGTTGTAGGCTCTTTGACTTTGTTGACTTCTTCTGGCTGTATGTTTTGGTCTTCTTTGTCACCAAAGAAAGATTCCAAAGTCTGAGACTGAATCTGGGTGCGTTTTCGCTGCCTGGCCATATTCCCAACCAACTAACTTGACCCTTGAGTTTTTCAGTGGGGTATGACTGCTTGTAGACTAAAGAGTTCTATGTTCCAAGCTTGGGGGGATGCTCCAGCTCTGCCACACCAGCACTCCTCCTTCCCCAAGAACCCCCAACCCGGACTGGGCTTAGGTCTTCAGCAGGCTCTGCACTCCTACTCTGATCCACCACTTAATTCCTCACACCAGGTGGGCCTGGGTCTGGAAGCAACTGCAGCTGTAGTTCTGTAGCTGCCCCACCTCCGCTGCCCCCCCGGGGCGGTAGCCGAACCCCAAACTCCTTCCACTCCCGCAGCTTTTCCCACTAACCTTCTCTGTTGTCTTTGGTGTTTGTGGGTTGAGAAGTCTGGTAACTGCTGCAGCTCACTGATTCAGAGCGCTAGGGCACACTCTGCCCAACTCCTCGTCTGGTTGGTCCGTGCCGCCCACGCTGGGCTCTGCTCCGCTCCCAACTCCATGTGGGATAGACCTCACCCAGAGATCATCCAGGCCGTCCTGGGCTGGAGCCCTACTTCCCTCTGCTGTTTTGTGGGTTCTGCAGTTCTAGAATTGGTTCAGAGCCATTTTTTATAGGTTTTTGGAGGGACTCGGTGGGGAGCTCATGCTAGTCCCTGCTTTTCAGCTGCCATCTTGGCCGAGAGAAGAAGCATTGAGATAGAGTGTCCATCCACTCATATGGGAGGGGATAGGGGAGCTGAAGCCAAGGCTGGGATAGGCTTGCCAAAGGTGACATAACAAGTTACTTTTAGAGCTGAGATTTAAATACTGTACAGTAGAATTTTATTTGATCCTAAAACAATAGGGAATTGCTGAAGCTCTCTGAATGGATGACTGACATGGACAGACCTATGATTTATTTATTCACATGTTGGTAGCTGTGTAGAGGATGAATTGGATTGCGAAGAGAGTGAAGGCAGTGAGACCATTTAGAAGGCATGAGGTGAAATGATGAGGGCCTGAACTGTGGTGGTGACAGCTGTGTGAAGGGACAGGTGCCACTTTTTCTTCTAACAGTATCTAATCTGAGGTGTCATCTACTTCTAATACTTCCGAGGCATCATCATCATTGTAATAATAGCTCCACTCTTCTATAGCATTTGAAGGTTTACAAAGCTCATTCCTCACAGCAGCCATAGGATTTATTAGTCAACATAAGCCTGATGGCCCCTTTTTACCCATAAGGAAAATGGGTTACCAAAGAGAAGAAATGACTTGTCTAATTCGGTCACACAGCCAGTTGCCCAAGGGGGCCATCCTCAATTCATTTCCACAAATCTTTACTGAATGCCCCTTATGTTCGAGGCACTGTGGTGGAACCCAAGTGCCTTACACAGTCACAGTCCTCCACACATCTCAGGCACCACCTTCTGTAGAAGGCCTCCCCTGGATCCTCAGCCCTTGGGGCCTTCACCTCTGAGGCGCCTTTCATCTAATCTGCCGTTATCTTCTCCATTAGAATGTAAACTCATTGCCGAGAAGGGCTGTTTTTTTTTCTTTGGGGGGGCGATGTGGGGGGGGTGGATTTTGTTTTGCTTTTTTCTTTCTTTTCATTCCTATCATGTAGCAGTATCTGGCCTATACTAAGAGATAGAGATTATATGGAAACGGGGAATTCCCAGCCTAGGAAACTCCCTCTTCTAATGCTGGTTGGCACCTTCTCTGTCACTTATCATTTAGATTGGGGTTCTTAACGTGGGGTACCCTGTCACTGCCCAGGAATGATGGATAATGGCTGGTATTTATATGGAGCTTTAAGGTTCACGAGTCACTTTATAAATATGATCTCATTTCATCCTCACAATAACCCTAGGTGTAGGTTCTATTATTTTCCCCATTTTACAGATGAGGGAAATGAGGTTGACAGAGGTTAAGTGACTTGCCTAGGGTCACACAGATTTGAACTCCCAGAATTCCTGGCTCCAGGCCCATCCACTTTACCACCCAGCTTCCTGGTGAACGCTATGGATCCCTTTTCAGAATAATATTTTAAATGCATAAAATTAAATATATAGGATTACAGAGGAAACAATTTATATTAAATATAGCTACCTATATCTTTATATCTATATCTACATCTAGATCTATATAGATATAGACATTTTTTTTTACAGCTTCACAGACCTTAAGAATCTGTGTCTCAGGAGTCTTTAACACCACCACCCCAGATGCCTGAGACATTGGGAGACATTGGGTGATATACCCAGGGTCCCACAGTCAGTACGTGACTGAAGTGGGATGCAAACCCAGATCTTCCTCTCTTTGAGGCCTGTTCTCCTCCACTATGCCCTGCTAACTCTTGGCCCATAGTAGTTGCTTATTTGATTTTGTCAAACCATCGCTGAATAGTAACTCTCCTGTGACCTTCCCTGAAATCAAGATGTTTCCTCTCTCTACTTGAAGAGTCACACCACGACGCAGTGTGATCCAAAGGGAAAAGGCCTGAACCTGCAATCATAGGAGCTGCCGTACATCCGCCTCTGCCCCTTGGGACTTTGGGAAAGTCTTTTCTTCTCCCCAATCCTTAGCTAAGTTCCCTTCCTTCTCTAGAGCTTTATTTTAAGAATTTTATTAATCATGTTCCCAGGAATACCATATTCACTCTAATTCTGAGCTAGGTAGCACGGAACATAGAACAGTGGGCTTGGAGTAAGGAAGACTGGGTTCAGATCCAGCCTCAGACACTAGCTGTGTGACCCTGAGGAAGCCAGTTAATAATGGTACTTAACTCCCAGAGTTGTTGAGAATATTCAGTGAGATAATATTATGTAAGATTAAATAATATTTTCCTTCCTCTCTCCCTCCCTTTCTCCCTTCCTTCCTTCCTGCCTGCCTGCCTACCTGCCTTCCAGCCTTCCATGCCTTTCTTCCCTCCTCCTTTTCTGCATTCCCAACATTTACAGAAAGTGGGACCTAAGTGTAAAATGTATCTAAATGGACTCTAATCTTTGGGGTTGCTTAAAATTCTTACTTCTTTCCCTGTTAAAACATAAGACAGGCATTTTATATGTAATGTTTCCCTTAAGGGTAAGAGGGGCCTTACCTCCCAAACCCCTAGTGAATTATATTCTCTTCCATTCAGGCCAAGCAGTTTTCTTATCTCCCAGTCCTTCCAATATCCATTTTTGTTGAATGCTAGAGTAGTATAATTTTATAGGGAGGCACTGAGAGATAGAGGGGCTTGTCAAGAACTTTCCATTCATTCATTGTGAAGAATGGAAAGGAAGCCATTCATTTGATCATAAGATTTTCCTTCCTTCCTTCCTTTTCTTCTTTTCTTTCTCCCTTCCTCCGTTCTTTTTCCCTCTCTCCCTTCTTTCTCCCTCTCTTCTTTCTTTCCTTCTCTTTCTTTCTTTCTTTCTTTCTTTCTTTCTTTCTTTCTTTCTTTCTTTCTTTCTTTCTTTCTTTCTTCCTGCCTCCCTCCCTCCCTCCTTTCTCCTTCTTCCCCCTCCCTTCCTTCCTTCCTTCCTTCCTTCCTTCCTTCCTTCCTTCCTTCCTTCCTTCCTTTTCCCTCTCTCTTTCCTCTCTCTCCCCCTTCTTTCCTTCCTCCTGCCTAACTGCCTTCTGAGTGCTAGAAGCTGAAAGGGATTGTAGAGACCATCTAGTCCCATAACTTCATTTTTCAGATGAAGAAACTGAGGCCAAGGAAGTTAGATGATTCAGCTGTTCTCCATGCCTCAGTTATGACATCCTATTCAAGCCATTGTCCAGCCTTTTCCTGAAGACTACAGTAGGGGGAATCTTCTGGCCCCTGAGGCAGGTCTGGATTCCCTTGGGGGAGGGCTCTGACGTTGGTCAGATTTTCATTACACAGAGCCTACATCTGCCTGTCCCCAATTTCTACCCATTGTCCTCTGGTACTGCCTCCTGTGGACAAGCAAAACAGATTTATCCCTTCTTATGTGTGAGAGTCCTTAAATATTTGAAAACAGTAATCATGTTCTCCCTAATATTGTTCCTCTCAGAGCTAAATATCCTCCCTTACTTTAGCTAGTCCTTTTATGGCACCTTCGCTAATCCTCTGAACTTTCTTCTCAGTGCTCTCCATGTTGCCCAGAGCTTTCCTAAATTCTAGTACCTTTCCTGCTGTAACATTCCTTCTTCTAAGGCCCCTCGCAGCCCTGACATCCCCTGTCCTAAGGCCCCTCCCAACTCTGACATGCAATGCCTGTTAAGCCACAGAATGTGAAGGTATCTTAGAACACAAAATGTCAGGACATGGAATCGTAGATCTTGAAAGGACCTTAGAACAAAGAACATTAAAAATGACAGGGAATTTAGAACACAAAATGGTAGAAACCGGAACCATAGAGAAGGCATCCCCATTCCTGATATACCTCCTTTGCCACTTTTGTTTTACAAATGTGGGGATTGTGTTTGAGAAAGGAGGGGACTTTCTGTCTCTCAGGTCCCTGCCAACATTTGGAATCTTGAGAATAATCCAGTCCTCCAAATTCTGAGGCTCTGTGACTGAATGGGCATCGTGAGGAGACAGTAAGTGGCCAGTAAAGCCCAGGTCTATAACCTGTTAGGGAGGAAAAGGAGAGAGAAGAGGAGGCGATATTTACTTGCAGTGATCGTTATGTTTCCATTAGACAGTGAAGTGACCTAGTAAGAAAGGTTACAAAATCATTATTAGAGATTGTCAAAGCTGACTAGACACTGGATTAATGGGGATTTTGTAGATTTCTATAAATAGCTCTCAAAAGCAAAATCCCGGGATGAACCGAAAGCGGCCTTTTTAACCCTCCAGTCGGCCGCTTGACGAAGGTCTTTGCTTATCTGGACTAATAATGATGGCAGACCTTGAGAGAGTAATATAAAACTAAATATGGCAAGGCTAATTTTCTCTTTTTTTGGATGGAGGGCAAGGATTTCTTGGAATATTTCAGTAAAAAAAAACAAAAACCGACAATTCATTCTAATGAAGTCTTTCTGGGAACTGAGGCAGCAGCCAGTGCCTGGTTTCTTCTGGTGCTCTTACAGAAGCCCCTTCTTCCGACTTTTTTTATAAGTTTTATTGTTGCCTTTAAGTTTTACTTCAGAATCATTTTGGGACACTCCCCCCACCCCCATACCCATGCACAGCCCCTTTTTAACAAAGAAAAACCACAGAATGACCCTAGATATCATGTACAACACTCCGCTCCCATAGTCCCCGGCCTTTTGGCTGTATTGGTACTGTTTTTGTTCAGTCATTTCTCAGTCACATCTGATTCTTCATGACCCCATTTGGGGTTTTCTTGGCAGAGATACTAGAGTGGTTCGCCTTTTCCTTTTCCAGCTCCTTTCACAGGTGAGGAAACTGAGGCACACAGAGTTAAATGACTTGCCCAGGGTCGCACAGGTAGTAAATGCTTGAGGCCAGATTTGAAGGAGACTTCTCAACTCCAGGTGGGGCACTTTATCCACTGTACCACCTAGTTGCCCGCGCCCGCGCCCATGACCTCCATTCTATTAAAGAAAAACAAAAATGTTTTATTATAACAATATGGCACTTGAGACTTTGCCAAGTGCCCTCTATCTGGTATCTCCTTTGCTTCTCCTAACAACCCTAGAGAGTGGATAGATTAGATACTCCAGGAATTCCAGCTGGATTCTAGTTCATAGGATCCCAGGACAGCTGTCTAGTCCAATGTCCTCATGTTACATATGGTCAGGAAACCAAGGCACAGTGAAGTTAAGTGACTTGCCCAAGGTCACACAGATAGTGAATTGCAAAGCTGGGATTCTCTCTCATCCTGTGACTCTAAGCCCAGTGACCTTTCCCCAGCACCACTTTGTAGTCAACAAAACTTAGGAACATGAATGTGGGGTCGGCTGATTGAGGGCTACCCAACTTGGAATTACGAGACCCCCTGGTTTGAGCCTCATCTTGTCAGGCTTCCTTCTTCCAACATTCTATCATGTAAGATCTTTTGCTGTTCTCTGCTTCTGTGGTTCCTTGATTCTGCTATGAGGAAGTGATGGGAAGGACTTTGGTAAGTGGGCAGCAATGCAGCATCTGCCCCTTACGCTGCCACAGCTCTCCTGAACAGTTTGTCACTTGGCATTGCCTATGGGATGCAGCTACAGCTGTTGACAGAGAGGCTCCCTCACTCAAGGGCCGGAGCTCACTCCTCTTGTTTTCCATTGACTCCTCTGATCTCTCAATCCGAGTTAAAAGAAGCATTTTGCTCAACTGTCACTCAGCTTCACTTTTGTAAAAAAAAAGTTAAAGCTGGATCCGCCCTGGAGGTGACAGTCCCAGCCTGATGTTGTCACTCCAGTGCTGTCATATTGAATTCTGTCACAGCACAAGAGCAGAATGAAAGGCGCCCAGGTACGAATGCCTGCTCTCACTTCCCTGGTATCAATTCCGGATTAGAATGTCACCATCAAATATTTAGAAAAGTAGATGATGAAGATTGACAGTTTTGCCTTTCGTGGGATGGAACTCAAACATATGACTCATATACCTAGACACAGGCACGTGAAAATGGCCTCAAACTGGTTCAATTGTTGCTTTTTAATGTTTTAATCAGGAATGAGACACTATTCCTATTGACAAATTGAAACTCAGCTCTTTTGCATTTCTTTCAATACTCAATGAGTTTGATTGCAGCTGCACGTTTGGTTTGTCTGTTTGTTTTTAAATTACATTTGCAGTTAAGATGTCTGGTTTCAATTTAAACATTTCAGAGAATGTTGAGGTGAAATGTTTGGGGCAGAATTGGCCATGGCAGATAGAATGTTTGTTAGAAGAGATCTTAGAAAGTGGGTGGTTAGAGCTGGGAGAGACCTTAGAGCAGAGAAGGTGGGAGAGGTCTCAGAACACAGGGGTGGGGGTGGGGGTGGGGGTGGGGGTCTTAGAACAGAGGATGTCAGAGCTGGGAGTGACCTTAGAGCAGAGAAGGTGGGAGAGGTCTCAGAACGCAGGGGTGGGTGTGGGGGTGGGGGTCTTAGAACAGAGGATGTCAGAGCTGGGAGGGACCTTAGAACAGGGAATGTCAGAACTGAGAAGGGGCTTAGAGCAGAGAATGTGAAAAGTGGGAGAGGTCTTAGAACACAAGGCTGGCTTAAGGATTAGAATAGGGAATGTCAGAGTGGAGACGAGCCTTAGGAATAGAAAATGTTGGACCTGGAAGGACTTTTAGAACAAAGAATGTAGAATGTTACCATTGGGCAAGTTTTTAGAACTTAAAGTTTTATAGTTTCATCCTCCAATGGATCATAGAACTGTTAGTACTAGAAGCGGGGAATCAAATTTAGTGCTGTCATTTCAGAGATGATGACTCTGACATATGGAGATGGCAAATAAATTGTCAACTAGGTGGTAACAGTGGATAAAACTATTGGACTTGGTATCAGAAGGATCTGAGTTCAAATCCTGCCTCAAACCCTTAACTATCTTCATGACTCTAAGCAAGTCACCTGACATTCCTCTGCCTTAGTTGCCTCACCTGTAAAATGGAGGTGATAATGGAGCCCATGCTACAGGGTTGTTGAGAATCCCATGAGATAACATGGAGAGTACTTTACAAACCTTGAAGTGCCATAGAAAGGTTTGTGATTATTGTTTATTACCCCTAAGATTTTACAGTTAATTAGTGGACTGACTAGATCCCCTTTCCTCTGTCTCCCCATTCTTTCCTCTTTCCATTAAGCCCCCCAAAGTCTTGTTCATCTCTGGGTTTTGAAGTTATTCTGGCCTTGGCCTTCTTTCATCTACTTTCCTTCATCTGCATCCTTCAGGCTGCTTTCAATCAGCAAGCTGCTGAAGAAAGGCTTTGGTCTACAAGCCCAAAGTCCGAGGGCAGTTGTTGTGAACTCAGCATTAGGCATTTCTGTTTGGCCTGCTTTTCCAAAAGCACGTTTATTCAGTAAAAAGAAGCCAACGTTGAAAAGCAGATTGAGGTCAGATCGAGCTGCGCGGTGCCGACTGTCAGATCTGCTCAGCTCTTTGATGAGAGATGGGGAGCTGTGTTAGAGGGTCACCTCTTGGATGGCCCAACCAGGGCAGGGAGGGGAATTGAAACTGACCATGGAAGCAGCCATCCGTCTTTCCCCTTGATTGAGTACAAGATGTGGTTGCCAGCAAGCACCAAAGAAGACAGAGCAGAGGGGGAGTTTTCACTCGGAGATATCATCGCCAGACTGTAGATACACTCTGGAGTGTACAGGGAAATACAATCCAATGAATCTTTTGTTAAGCACCTGCTATATGCTTATTAACAATTGATAGTGCCCACTCTGCCAAGTAAGGTGGATTTCTTCCTACCCCTCTACCCACCCCTGTGCTCTTTTTTACTTCATAAAGGGCAGAGAACTTTGCATGTTAATAGAAGAGAAAACAATCCAAATTAAAGGAGGATTACAAAGTACTTTCTAATCAGATGAGGTAAGTGCTAACTTACTACAGATGAGGAAACTAAGGCACAGATTGGTTAAAAGATTTACCTAGGGTCATACAGCTGGTAAGTGTGAAACTAGATTTGAACTCAGGTCTTCCTGGCTCCAAGTCCAGGACTCTATCCACTGTATCTCCTATTTGCTTTCTCCTAGGACTTTGTTAATCAAAGCTGCAGAATTATGGTCAGCATTTCATGGTTGTTGGTCTGCTCAGATGTTAGTAATCCATTGTGTGGTGCTAACAACAAAGCAGTCGATGGCAGACCTGCATAGGTATTTATCCTAACTGTGCCATGACACAGGACCACCTGGCATTGAAAAAGAAGGTATAGTGCTCTGTGAGCAAAGCAGAATTGCATTTGCTCCAAAGAAACACAAGATGTGCAGTTTTAGAGACATCTGTACTCCAGTTGTTCATCTGAAGTAATTATGCCCAACCTGTGGTAGAGCTTTCCACACTTGTATTGGTCTGATCAGCTACAGTCAGACACACTGTACCTTGACCCCAACAGAGGGCTGCCATTTTGGTTCTCTTTAAGAACAATGACCTTGGGAAAACCTCTTCTCTTATGTGGACTTGAGTTTCCTGCATTCTAAAATGTAGGGTTGGATTAAATGACCACCCTTCCAGCTCAGAATCTCAACTTTGGTCTTTCCGTGCCAGCATAATAACTGGAGAGCGCATAAGTACTTTCCCAGTGTATGATGAAAACTTCTTGAAAAATGTGCATCCTTTTTCATTAACATTCAATCAAATAAATGCTTACAGAAAAGAATAAAATGATTTGGTTGTAGAAGGGTAGCATTTTTTAAAATGAGCCAGCCACAAATTTTGTTTCCAAATTTAGACATGCTAATTCCTCCATGCCTCGATAATTTTGTCTGTGCTCTGGGACTCTATTTGGAGAGGTTGTCCATATTAATGAAATTAAGTTTGCGATGTTGCTTTGCTTTCCCTCCTGAAAGATGCTTTGTAAGCCAAAATACTGTTTATTTTTTTAAATCTAAAGTTTAATAAAAAAAATTCACATGTCTTTAAGGAAATTCTGCTATTGCTACATTGTACATTTGGGAAATTTGAACCAAGGTCTGGATTTATCAATTCATGCTAATTCTGGGTGGCTGAAATAGCCAGTAATTGATGATGCCAGCTTGCTGCTGAAAGCCCGCAAGGTTTTAAAAACAGATGCGTTATTTCAGGTGATCAGGGCATCTCCTTTCCTGCCTAACCCAGCAGCCATTAAGAGTAGCATGGGGAAGATTTTCCCACATGCTTTATTACAGGCAATAATAGAACAGGTCAACAAGTGGGCTGAAAAATGCCACTATAAGAATGAAACATACAAAGACAATCCCTTGCCTCCCTTGCCTACCCGTCTCATCGTGTTCACTTTAATGGCCTCAGAAGTGTGGGTTTTAATTCCCAGCCAAGCTGTGTGATTTTCCCCTTGCTGATAAGATCGCTGCAAAAATCATTCCCTTCATCTACTGGTCCATGCGTTGATGACTCTTTCAGATAATAGTTTTGCAGGCTTGTATCATAGCCCAGAGCACTCATGTCTCTAACTGCCCACTATAGGCAGGACTATGTTCACCATCCCCCCACCAGTAGAAAAGGCTTGTGATAATAGCCTACCCTTCAAGGGCTCTTGAGAGGAAAACACCTTGTCGAGTTTAAAATGCTATATAAATAGAATTTGCTAATATTATTATTATTTTTATTAAAAAAAAAACATTGCCCAACTTCTTGCTCTCTGTCTCACTCACGCCCTTCTGCAAACCTGAAAGGTGCCCCTTCCTCCCATCTGTACCTACCAAAATCAGAACTTCATGGTGTTGTCAGGAGTGTGCCAGTAATGTTTAACAATCAGCTTTCTGCATGCATGAAACACTTTGAAATTTCATCTATGTCGTTAATATTTTCTCTATCACTTTCTTATATCTAGGTGATCAACAAAACAATAAATTAAGCCCTGATTTGTAGCATTCACTGATTTCCAAAGTGTTAATGTTAATACTGAAAATTCATTAATGGGCCCCTAAGAGGCCATAGGAGCTATATATGTGTGTGTATCAAAGAGCTCTAGAATTAGAGCCAAAAGACACAAGTCCAAATCCCAGCTCTCTTTCTTCCTCACTTTGTGGTAATTAACACAAGCATTCTGAGCCTCAGTTTCCTTATCTGTAAAATGACAGCAGTAATAACTTTTGTACCTTCCTGCAGGATGCAATATGATTCTATCTGTAAAGAGGTATGTAAATGTCTGCATTTTTGTTTACTGAATCAGGAGGCTGTGTGTAACAGCTAAAAGGACATGGGATTTGAGTGAGAGCGCCTGTGTTTAATTCTGACTCGTAATGACTCCCTGTGTGACCTTGGGGTGTCACTTTCCTCAACTGCAAAATGAGTTTTATCCGATGGCCTCGAAGGTTCCCTCTAGCTCAAAATCTAGCTGAATTGAATCTCTGGTGTTTCGGTTCTAACTCCTAAGCTCCTGGAATCTTGTCTGTCTTTGAAGACCCTCTTTGAAAACTTTAAGAATCCATAAAACTCTCTCTAATGTCTTTGATAGGAAATCATCTTGCCTTCCATGTGTCCTGCACAGTACTTTGTCCGTCTTTCTTGTATGTACTTTCCATGATGTCTTTTGTATGAAGGTTATTGATCAATACTCCCCAAATCCCCTAGAAGACTAAACTTCAGAAGGGCACAGATGATATCTTCGTCATCTCTGGGCAATCTCCAGAAGTCAATCAGAAGATAGAAAGATCGGAGCAAAGGGTGGGCTTTACTAAGGTCCTAAGGCTTGGGAAATGTGCTTTGCTCATGTCTTGTCCCCTGGACTGTCCCTCAGAACTCCCAGGCAGCCATGTCTCTTTTAATGCCTCCCCTAGAACCTTAGCTTGCTATTAAGCATTGTAGAGATTGTCACTCTAGGCTTCTGTAACTTCTTTCTACTCTATCCAGCTCTGCTATCCTTGGGGATGAAATCACAGATAAGTCATTTCACTTTTTTTATGAGTCACCATTTTCTTCTGTTATATCCCTGGGGCCTCCAGCCAGTTGATGGTCTGTCATAGAGCCAGTTAATACTGCCACTGTGGAAGGTATCTTCCTCACAGCTCAGAGGACTCCATTCATGAAAGATCGTGATTGTTGGCTGGAACCTCCCTAGCTAGTAACTTGTGCTCTTACCAAATTCCCATCTTCTCTTGGGACTGGATTTGTTTGTTTGGCACCACTGACCTGCCAATTAGTGACTGATTGAGACCCTCTATGAACCCCACTCACTCTGTTATCATTGGTGTTAAGTCTTGATGTTCTTAAGACTCAGAGTCTGAAGATGTGAGTTCTTCATGTTGCCAAGCAAACTTGGGCAAGTCATTTGAACTTCTATGAATCTAATTGTTTCCTCTTTTATGAAATGAGGATGATGGCAGGTAAGTTGGTTAATTAACATCTCTGAGACTTCAATAAAATGGATTAGCCTGTTGGTCTAGATGACCTGTAAAGTTCCTTCCGGCTCTGTTGCTATGATGACTAAAGTTCTTCTTGTCTCTAAATAATAAACAATTAACATGTTAAATTGACTTGAATTCAATTCCAAGGGAAAGGGTGTTGGCTTCGGAGTCAGGCATCCTAGGTTTGAATTCCATCTCTACCCCACCTGGGTGAGCTTAGGAACATCACTTAAACTCCACACACCATCATAGCTTCCTCATTTGTAAAATGAACAGTTGAGATTCCCTGGCCTCTGAGAACCCTTCTGGCCCTAAGCTGTTGGCTGTGTAACTTACATGACCTTGGGAAAGGCAATTAATAACCAGCCAATTAGTATTCATTAAACATCTACCACATATAGGTGCTGTGCTGGGCTCTGGGGGTATGAATACAAAGGGTGAAGCAGCTGCTACTGTTACGGGGCACACCTACCCATGAAGGCAATAACATGGATGTATATGTTATATAGAATGTAAGTGAAAAGGATAAATAAATATATTCACAAAGTAGCTGGATATAAGGCAGCTTCGGAGAGAGGCACTGGCAGCATCATGTAGATGGTGATGCTTGAGTTTCATCTTGGGGGAGAGGGGACTTCTATGTTGCAGAGGTGACAAAGGATGGGTCCTTCATAAGGATGGGCCTATCATCTATGACCTTCATTTTCTTTTCTGTAAGATGAGGAGTTTAGACTAAATAACTCTGAGGGCCCCTTCCAGGTCTGAAACTTTGGCCCAATGTTCATCTTTTTAGCTGGAAGACCATGATCTGGTAAGGATTCCTTTTGGACTATGGGGTGTGCTAGATAGCTGCTGTGCTCCCTCACACTTCTCAGTAGAAAGCCTGCTGGATACAGAATTGTGTCCTGGGTTCAAATCGCAATTCTGCTGTTTCGTATCTATGTGACCATGGACAAGTCACTTCCTTTGTCTGGGACCCCATCTGTAAAATGAGGGTGTTGGGCTAGATGATCTCAAAGGTCCCTCCATCTTGAAATCTATGGTCCTGGGATTCTATGAAGCATTTTTATCAGCCAATACCTAGCTCACTCCATGGAGGCTGGCAATTCTTTGGTTAAATACACACTGTACATTTTTCTCTTTTTCCCTAGTGAATACAGGTAAAGCATTCCTAGTTAGTTTTGGCCTCTCTTTGCATTTCAATGATTACCCCAGTCTAGCTGCCAAAACCCTGCTATGCTATTAAGGCAGGCAGCCTACTCACACAATCGACTCTCATCAAAAATTCTGAAAAATAAATAAAATAAAAAGATTTGGGGCCCATTTTTCAAAGCGATTCAGGCTGACCCCTTGAGTGTTTCCTTTCCTCTTGTTTTCATTTTTGTTGTTTGGTTTTTTCCATATTTTTTTCTCCTTTGAAAAATGTATTTCTTTTTTCTTTTTTGCACCTGCAGCCCCATAAGGCAGCTCCCTCCCAGCTCCAGTCGCCTTGTTCTGGGAAAGGAACAGGGTTCCCTTTAAAATTCAGCTCAGAAACATGGTATTGAAATATTGAAAGAGGGGTGGGGTAGAGAGCCAGTGGAAACTAATTATAGAAATATCGGGTGAGATAATTACCACCTCATGGCTCATTCAGAAGTCCCTATGCCAGGCAGCCACATTCAGGCCTCTCGTCCCAGAGGGGAAGGTCCCTCCTGAAATGGGAGTCAGCCAGATCAGGTGCTGGCCAGCACTGACTACATCTGCTGGCTGTGAAGCTGGTTTCAAGTGTATATTTCTCTTCTGATAACCTGGCTAAAACACAATAATTGGGTAAGTCAATTCCATTCCTGGGGAGGATGTCTCAGCTTTCCAATCAAAGAAGTGCATGATGGATAAAATAATGAGTCAGAGTCAGCACTTGCTGACTGTGATTCTGGGCAAATGACTCCTGCCAGCCTCAGTTTCCTCATTTTGGGGGGAGGATAACAATAGCACCCATGGTATAGGATTGCCCCAAATAAGGTAAGATGTGTAAAGTGCTTTGCATTTGAACTCCCCCACACTGTAATATTGCAATTGAATCATGAGAAGCCATGTACCTGAGAGTCAGACCTGGGATCAGGAGCCCTGAGTCTAGTTTAGGCTCAGCCATTAGCTGGCTCCTCAACCTGGAAAAGTGACATCACTTCCCTTTGGCCTCAGTTTCCTCATTTGTAAAATTAGGAGGTTGAATTAGATAACATTAATAAAAATAACTCACTGTTTATAGCACCTTAAGGTTTACAAAACACTGTCTTTCCACAGCGCACTCAGGTGGTACAGTGGATAGATCACCAGACCTGGAGTCATGAAGACATTTGAGTTCAAATCAGCCTCAGACACACTTACTAGCTGTGTGACACTGGGCAAGTCACTTCTCCCTGTTTGCCTCAGTTTCCTCATCTGTAAAATGAGCTGGAGAAAGAAATGCAAACCACTCCAGTATCTCTGCCAAGAATACCCCAAATGGGGTCACAAAGAGTCAGACAGAACTAAACATTGACAACATCTCATCTGTAAAACGATGTATTTGAAATATTAGATTTAGAGCTGAAAGGGATGTTTGGAGTCACTTTATAGATGAGAAAACTGAGGCCTAAGGAGGTCTATTTGACTTGCTCAGAGTCATACAGCTCGTCAGTGATTATAGTATGATTTGAATCCAGGTCTTCTTGAATTTCTGTAGTTTCTAGTCCACCACCATGATTGAATTTCACTTTCATCTCTGTAGCTTCACCTTCCATGTGGGTAGTTACTCAGTTGCTCTTTATCCAGTTGTCATTGAGAGAAAAGAGTGACTTGAAGAGTGTGAAGAACCTTGTCCCATAGACAGTGACACTCTCCTTTGGGATGGCTGTCATTGCTCGAGGTTGATTTCCATTGTCTTGCTCCCTGGTGTCCTACAGATTTCCATTCCAACCAACTGCTGTTGAGGCTGGCAGGCCAGCCAATTGCAACTGCCTTCTCAACCCTCTAAGCCAAGGTGACAAAATCCTCCTTTTCTCCAGATGTGCACAATCTGGGGGCAGACTGTGAATAGAGTTGCATGTGTCTCCTTGTATTTCTTGTGGAGCTGTCATTGTTAAACTCCCCATTATAGACTCTTTAAAGTGTCTATTAGTTAATGCAGAAGCTTTTAATAACCTTTTTTTTCATGTCACTGCTCAGAACCTTGCACTTTATGGATGGAGGGGAGTATTAACAAAGCTTGTGTTACATCTTCATTGGATGCCAGTTTAAAGGGAAGACTTTTCACAATGCAACAAAGGGTTTCTTACCAGCAGCCCTTAGTTTTCTCTTGTGAAGCTGGGGAACAGGAGAAGGAAGGGAGGGAACCTATAGGAGAGAGGGCTTTGGCAAATGTGAGAAGCAGGCGTTATTAGGTAGGGGATAGAATCACTGTGAAAATCTGTGATGCTTACAAAACTTGTTAGGCTCTTTCTGCTCTAACTATAAGTTAAGTAATTCATGATCCTCCCACATCCAGGGAGGAGGAGGTCACTGTCTGCCATCTGTCTGGCACTTTCTAGAAGACATCCCTGCATCAGGTCAGAGCTTTGACCAGCTGCCCTCTAAGGTCGAGGGTTTAGAGATTTGGAAGAGACTTTAGTTGCCATCTTGTCTTTACAAATGAGGAAACTGAGGACCAGAGAGGTTCAGTGATTTGTTCAAGGTCACACATAGTAAGCATCAGAGGTGATATTTGAACTCAGGTCATTTGACTCTAGAATCAGTCCTCTGTCTGCTGTACCCTGGAGTCAAACTCAGTGCTGTCCCTTTAGACTCTGAAGGTGCAGAATTGCAGCTCAGAAAGGGATGCTGAGGACATTTAGTCCAATAGGTAGCTGACCAAAAATTCCCAACCAATTTATGTTCCAGCTAGAGAGGTGTGATTGCAATTCCTCCTACATGATATTCCACCACCACACCATGTTGCTTTTCCTCAGATAGTCTTCATATCCAGAAGGATTGCCCTCCTCACTTCTGCCTCTTAGAACTCCTTGATGCCTTCGAGGCACAACTCAAGTGCTATCTTCTTTTAAAAATGGTTATTTTTTTAACGTTTATTTTTTAAAAATGGAGTTTCAAATTCTCTTTCTCTCTCATATTTATCTTATATTGATCAAATATGGAATGAGATATTGGTCTATACCTATTTTTTGCCAACTGCTTTCCAGTTTTCCCAGAGGTTTTTGTCAAATAGTGATTTCTTGTCCCAAAAGCTTAGATCTTTGCATTTTTCAAATACTAAGTTACTGTAGTCATTCACTATTGTGTATTGTATACCTAATCTATTCCTTCTCAACTACCACTCTTTTTTTAAATTTTTTTTTATTTTTCTTTATTTAATATATTTAGTTTTCAGCATTGACTTTCACAAGAGTTTGAATTACAAATTTTCTCCCCATTTCTACCCTCCCCCCCACTCCAAGATGGCGTATATTCTGGTTGCCCTATTACCCAGTCAGCCCTCCCTTCTGTCACCCCACTCCCCTCCCATCCCCTTTTCCCTTTCTTTCTTGTAGGGCAAGATAAATTTCTGTGCCCCATTGCCTGTGTATCTTATTTTCTAGATGCATGCAAAAACTTTTTTTTGTTTGTTTTTGAACATCTGTTTTTAAAACTTTGAGTTCCAAATTCTCTCCCCTCTTCCCTTCCCACCCACCCTCCCTAAGAAATCAAGCAATTCAACATAGGCCATATGCGTGTCATTATGTATAACCCTTCCACAATACTCATATTGTGAAAGACTCACTATATTTTGCTCCTTCCTAACCTATCCCCCTTTATTGAATTCTCTCCCTTGACCCTGTCCCCTTTTGAAAGTGTTTGTTTTTGATTACCTCCACCCCTATCTGCCCTCCCTTCTATCATCCCCACTTTTTTTATCTTCTTCTTCCTCCTTTTTTTCTGTGGGGTAAGTTACCCAATTGAGTATGTATGGTATTCCCTCCTCAGGTCAAATCTGATGAGAGCAACATTCACTCATTCCCCCTCACCTGACTTCCCTTCCTACAGAACTGCTTTTTCTTGCCACTTTTATGCAAGATAATTTACCTCATTCTATCTCTCCCTATCTCCCTCTCTCAATATATTCCTCTCTCATCCCTTAATTTTATTTTATTTCTTTTAGATATCTTCCCTTCATCTTCAACTCACCCTGTGCCCCCCCCCCTCTCTCTCTCTCTATATATATATATACACACACACACACACATATATACATACATACACACTCACATATACATATATATACATAAACATATATCTATATATGAATATTCCCTTCAGCTACCCTAATATTGAGGTCTCATGAATCTTACACATCATCTTTCCATGTAGGAATGTAAACAAAACAGTTCAACTTTAGTAAGTCCCTCACAATTTCTTTTTCTTGATTACCTTTTCATGCTTCTCTTGATTCTTGTGTTTGAAAGTCAAATTTTCTATTCAGCTCTGGTCTTTTCACTGAGAAAGCTTGAAAGTCCTCTATTTTATTGAAAGTCCATATTTTGCCTTGGAGCATGATACTCAGTTTTGCTGGGTAGGTGATTCGTGGTTTTAGTCCTAGCTCCATTGACCTCTGGAATATCGTATTCCAAGCCCTTCGATCTCTTAATATAGAAGCTGCTAGATCTTGGGTTATTCTGATTGTGTTTCCACAATACTCAAATTGTTTCTTCCTGGCTGCTTGCAGTATTTTCTCCTTGATCTGGGAGCTCTGGAATTTGGCAACAATATTCCTAGGAGATTTCTTGTTGGGATCTATTTGAAGAGGCGATCTGTGGATTCTTTCAATTTCTATTTTGCCCTGTGGCTCTGGAATATCAGGGTAGTTCTCCTTGATAATTTCTTGAAAGATGATATCTAGGCTCTTTTTTTGATCATGGCTTTCAGATAGTCCAATAATTTTTAACTTATCTCTCCTGGATCTATTTTCCAGGTCAGTGGTTTTTCCAATGAGATATTTTACATTGTCTTCCATTTTTTTCATTCCTTTGGTTCTGTTTTATAGTATCTTGATTTCTCATAAAGTCACTAGCTTCCACTTGCTCCAATCTCATTTTTAAGGTAGTATTTTCTTCAGTGGTCTTTTGGACCTCCTTTTCCATTTGGCTAATTCTGCCTTCCAAGGCATTCTTCTCCTCATTGGCTTTTTGGAGCTCTTTTGCCATTTGAGTTAGTCTATTTTTTAAGGTGTTATTTTCTTCGGTGTATTTTTCAGCATTTTTTGGGGTCTCCTTTAGTAAGTCATTGACTTGTTTTTCATGGTTTTCTCACATCCTTCTCATTTCTCTTCCCAATTTTTCCTCTACTTTTCTAACTTGTTTTTCCAAATCCTTTTTGAGCTCTTCCATGGCCTGAGACCAGTTCATGTTTTTCTTGGAGGCTTTTGTTGTAGGCTCTTTGTCTTTGTTGACTTCTTCTGGCTGTATGATTTGGTCTTCTTTGTCACCAAAGTAAGATTCCAAAGTCTGAGACTGAATCTGGGTGCGTTTTCACTGCCTGGCCATATTCCCAACCAACTAACTTGACCCTTGAGTTTTTCAGTGGGGTATGACTGCTTGTAGAGTAAAGAGTTCTATGTTCCATGTTTGGGGGTGATGTGCCAGCTCTGCCACACAAGCACTCCTCCTTCCCCAAGAACCCCCAACCCGGACTGGGCTTAGATCTTCAGCAGGCTCTACACTCCTGCTGTAATCCACCACTTAATTCCTCCCACCAGGTGGGCCTGGGGCCAGAGGGAACTGCAGCTGTAGTTCTGTAGCTGCCCCACCTCCGCTGCCCCCGGGGTGGTAGCCGAACCCCAAACTCCTTTCACTCCCGCAGCTTTTCCCACTCTCTGTTGTCTTTGGTGTTTGTGGGTTGAGAAGTCTGGTAACTGCCGCAGCTCACTGATTTAGGGCTCTAGGGCATGCTTCGCCCAGCTCCTGGTCTGGTTGGTCCATGCAGCTCACGCTGGGCTCTGCTCCATGCCACTCCCAGCTCCGTGTGGGGTACACTTCACCTAGAGACCATCCAGGCTGTCCTCGGTTGGAGCCCTACTTCCCTCTGCTGTTTTGTGAGTTCTGCAGTTCTAGCATTGGTTCAGAGCCATTTTTTATAGGTTTTTGGAGGGATCTGGCAGGGAGCTCACACAAGTCCCTGCTTTTCAGCCGCTAACTTGGCTCCACCCCCCAAAAGCTACCACTTGTTTTTTTAAGCAGTAGTAGATTATTTTCATAATTAGCCCTTTTAAGTTTTGAGATCTGGTACTGCTAGGCTACCTTTATTCACATTTATTTTTCATTGATTCCCTTGGTATTCTTGACTTTTTTTTCTTCCAGATGAATTTCATTATTTTTTTCTATATCTAAAATAATTTTTATTGCTTTATTAGTATAACACCAAATGAATAAATTAATTTCAGTTGAATTTGGATTCGTTTTTTATTGGATTGTCCTACCCATGAACAATTAATATTTCTCCAGTTGTTTAGATGTCTTTATTTTTGTGAAAAGTATTTTGTTATTGTGTTCATATAATTCCCAGGTTTGTCTTGGTATTTTATATTGTCTTCAATTATTTTAAATTGGATTTATCTTTTTATCTCTTCCCACTGGACTTTGGTGGAAATGCTAATGATTTATGTGGATTATTTTATATCTTTGAAATTTGCTAAAGTTGTTCATTTTTTCAACTAGGTTTTTAGTTAATGCTTTTAAGTATATCAGGTCCCACTTGCTATAAAGACCTTTCCTGATAGCTTCACTTATTAATTCTCCTCTCATCTTGAAATTATATATATACACACGTATATACATGTATATATGTACACACATATGTATACACACAAACTTATGTGTATGTGTATATATGTGTTTATGTATATATTAAATGCATGCGCTACATGTACAATACAAGGACACTCTGATGAACTTTGGAATCAGTATGAGAGGGAGGGAGACACAGGCAGAGGACGGCCCAGCATGACACACTTCCATTAAAGAAGGTGCTGTGCTGTATAAACAAAGCAGAATTGCAGTAGCTCAAAAGAAACGTGAGATGTGTAAATTTAGAGCCATCTCCATTCCAAATGTTCATATGGACTATTTGTATCCAACCTGTCGTAGATCCTGCTGAGTTCTTATTGGTCTGATCAGCCACAGTTGGACACACTGTACCTTGACCACAACATCATGATGTCATTTTAGTCTTCTGTGTGAATGAAGGGCAAAAACCGTATGTGTGTGTACAGGTATATAAATATACATACATATGTCGGTAAGCATATTTAAACACCAACTATGTGTCGGGTACTTTGCTAAATTCAGGGCCAGGGATGCAAAGAATGGTTATATGTACACACACCTGTGGATTATACATGTATTTGTATATATGTGTGTATGTACTCTACATATGTATATATATGTTTATATGTGTGTGTATATGTTTGTGTGTGTGTGTGTGTGTGTACACCCATGTACACAGAACATAATTCTTTATCAGTATGCATATTTTCTTCTCTGATGGACAACAAGCTCCAGGAGAGCAGAAACACTTTTACTTTTTTACTTGGTATACCCTGTGTTTAGCATAGTGCTTGGTATATAGTAGATGCTTAATACAGATTTGCTGAATGGAAATGGAAACACAATAAATAATCCACCTTTTGCTTCTTGCTCTCTGGTAAGGAGAAACTTACCACATGTGAAGGCAGCCCATTCCATTCTGGGAAGGCTTCAATTATATGAGGCATCTTGGTGTTGTTGTTGTGTTTGTCCTTCGTTTTCGAGGAGGACCATGACATCAGGGGGATGATGACATGACTTGCAGTTGACTTTGATTTGAGTGAGGGAGGGCTGGGCAAGGTCAGCTGCCTTACTTCTCCTCCAGAGCCATCTGGATCCAGCAACCAGATATTCATCAGGATGACTGGAGATGACACAGGGTGCAATGGGGAGACCCTGGCCCTTTTAGGCTCAGGCTATTTCTTGTACTCACTTAGAGTGAGGCAATGCCCATTTAGTAAATAGGCCTCTTAAGAAGTGAGTCAAGGGATGGCCCCTTTAATTAGGAAACAAGAAAAAAAAATCAAGCTGGAAGAGGAAGACCCTCAATGCTGCTGTTCCAAAGAGCAACAGTTACCATTGACATTCACTCTGAGCAAGGAGGGCCCAAAATACAGCCATTAAGTGGAGCTTGGGCCAGGACCTTTGTGGTCCAGTCTATGAGCTTCACAGTGAACTGGCTTTAAGTCAAAGAAAGAAAGAGTGAGAGAGAAAGGAAGGAAGGAAGAAACAAACAAAGAAAGAACTCCAGCCACTAAATCCCAAGTTAAGTAGGCAGCTTCTAGCCATCAAAAATTACCTTCCTTTAGAGAGGAGGAGAGGGAGAGGGAGAGGACGAGCTGAGTTACCCAACTAGTTGAATCCCCATTCAGGCAAGTCGCTCTCCTCACAGGTTGTGTTTGTCCTTCATTTTTGAAGAGGACCATGGCATCAGGGAATCTACGCTTGATCCCATGCCCAGTCACTAGCTTCTCCATTACCCAGTAGAGATGAAATTCCCAGCTCTGGTTTAGAAAGGCTCCATGCTGTGCAGGTGGAGGATGGGTGAGTCACTCCAGGAGCAGGCTCCCTTAGGACCCTTCCAGCCCTAAAACTCTGAGACAATCCAGTTTTCCTTCCAGAGCTGAGTTGCCTAGTTCTTCTCGAAGTTCCTCCTTTGTTTACTCATTGGCCTATCAGTAGTACTCACTACCACTTCATTGTCTGGATAGCATACTCTGTTTATGCAAGGAGCCAGTTTTCATTTGTATTGTTTTATGTTTATCCAATGCCTTATATTCTCATTATTTTATGTTCAATGAGTGTTTTGAGGCAGCTACTCTTTAGGGAGAACTACATGCAAAGAGAGCAACTGTATCATTTTTACGAATGCTGCCTCGGTTTTCTAAATCATTGCCATCAAACTATAGTTTAATTTAATATACTTTATTGCCTCCCAAAGCATTTCCTATAAGTAGGATTTCTTTTCCTAGGTTTTAAAAGCAGCAACCACTTAAAAAAAATTGAAATGTTAAATTGAGCGGGGAGGGGCAGTTCCCTCTCCATGCATCTGTTGCTTCCCAGACACTAAGCTCATCAGTTGAGTTTCAGTCTGTTGATGCTGGGGTGGGGTGGGGTGGAGAGAGATGGACCAGAGATGAAGTGAAACAGAGATGAGGAGACAGTGTGTATAATGGCTCATTAGGGTTTAGGGCCTGATTAAGAATGAATTTACATGTTTTGGAAAGGTTAATGGCCTTCATGCCTTGAAGAAAAAGGAAGATGTCATCGGCTGTGTCACAGAGTAGCCACATAGCTTGGTCCCTGCACATCAAAAGAGTTAGCATGAATGCCCACTTTTGATTTATCAGGGTGATTATCTTTGTTGTTTTTGCTGTTATATTCCAGCATCTTCATTAGCATGGCTGACCCTAATGAAAGGTGCCAGATGACTCCAGTGACAAAAATTACCTTAATTAAACTTAATTGTCTAGATGAGTGTTGGGGTAAGACCTAGAATTATTAAAGTGCTTTCATTAATGACAGCTTGTCCTCATTAGGGTGTCCAGCGTTTCATCAAACGCTCAAATAATATTTGTTAAGCTCTCTTGCATGCCCAGAACTCTCCGTGGCAAATTGCTACTTGACAATCTTTCTTCTCCCAGCACATAATGGACCAAGAAGAATGGATACATTTATTTCGACAGTCAGCTCACCAAACCAGGAATGCCACACTGGAATTTAGTATCTGGGCTAAGACTAATCATACATGAAATGGCGCCCACTCTATTCCTCATTACTGTAAATTAGATACTGTAAATTTTAAGAAGTCGGGATGAAGAGCTAGATCACCATGACACGAGGCTTGGCCATGACTCAGGATTGGCCCCAGCATTTACCACGTTGAAGAAAGCTATTCAGGTTGGATGCTGTGCTACAGTATATTTATCAGAATGAAATTAAAATAAGTCTTTATGGCATTGTGTATAAGATGATAAGAATTCATTTTCACACGTGTGAACTTTGTAATAGCTGTGAGAATTTTGTTAATAAATTGAATAATTCCATTTTAAAAAAATACTCTATTTCTGATTGAGCACCATACATGAATGAAGTGTACATGCATGGGTTGTGGTGATATCAGTGTGTGTTATCCTTCTGAGTGCACAAATATATGGGTAAATGACAGGAACCCTTCTCTAAAATTATAAATTAATAACTGGGAGAGAAACTGAGGCCCAGGCAAGTGAAGTGACTTGCCCATATAGTAAGTCTCAGACACAACATCCAAATTAAGTTCCTCTGAGTCGAGAGCCAGAACTTTCACTAAAGGAGGGGCCAGGATTTGAATCCAGGTTTTCTGATTCTACATCTAACAATTACATGAGCTCTGGGACCTGGGGTTCATCACTTTTCTTCTAGGATTTTCACCTTGCTTCACCTGTACAGTGGGCACAGAGGTGCCCACCTTGCTAACCTGCCCAGGTTTGCAGGGAAGAATAAAACAAGGATGGCTTTGAAAGTGTTTTGGAGCCATTGCAGGCTGTTGAACTTTAGCAGTTCTGCAGCAAAGGCATTTATTAAATCTTTTATTTAATTAAGTCAGGGTATATTAAAATGTGGACTCTTCCATTGGCCATTTGTAGGTAAAACGTCAGCTCATCTTCATATGGGAATGACAAAGACCTCTCCTCTGAAATTATTGAGCAGGAGTTGCAAGAGACCTCCAAGGCCATCTGGGCCGACCCCTTCATTTAGATCACCCAGCTAGCAAATGCCTGAGGACCCAAAGCTCCCCGAGATCACCCAGTAAGCGAAGGAGGCTGTACTTGAAGTTTGATCCCTTGGGGCCATACCCACTGCACTTCCCATTATTTTGCTCTGCTTTTCTTGGGCTTCTGGTCGTTTGTTTCTGGGTAATCTTATCTCAGCTCCATAATGCTCTTAGGTTTTCTGAGGTTGTGCACACATCTCCTAGAAATGGGGCCTTTGGGCTTCTGTTTTATAACCAAAGGTCTTGTCCAGTGCCAGTCTAACCTTTCAATTGGATGTGGAGAAGGCACTGGTTTCTGTAGCTTTGTCCAAGCCTCAGCCCTTCAATCAACAAGACTTTACTGAGTGCCTGCTGGATGGGCATTGCTCTAGGTGCTGCACGTCTAAGCACAATGAACAAGGCAGTCTCTACTCACAAGGAATTTAGATCTTTAAATTCCATCATGGTTGGGGAGTGGTAGAACAAATTATGGTATATAAATGTGATGGAATGTCATTGTACCATAAGAAACGATAGATACAATGGATTCAGAGACACGCAAGAAGATTTGTACGAACTGATACAGAATGGAGGGGACAAAGCCAGGACGACAATGGTTATGTTACCTATAACATGAAGGAAAACGATGCTAAAATCTGTGCTGTTAATTATAGCTTTGTACCATCTTGGCCCCTAGAACAAATGAAACCTTTGGTTGGAGAATTACGGGTAGTGGTAAGAGTAGTAGTAGTAGTAGTAGTAGTAGTAGTAGTAGTAGTAGTAGTAGTAGTAGTAGTAGTAGTAGTAGTAGTAGTAGTAGTAGTAGTAGTAGTAGTAGTAGTAATGGTAGCATTAATACAGTTGCTGTTCGGTCAGTTCCGTCGTGTCTAACTCTTGGTGACCCCATCTGGGGTTTTCTTGGCAAGCACACTGGCATGGTTTGCCATTTATTTTATTCTCCAGTTCATTTTGCAGATGATGAAGCTGAGGCAGAGTTAAGTGACTTGCCCAGGGTCACACAGCTCCTAATTGACCGAGGCCAGAGTTGAACTCAGGCAGAGGAGCCTTCCTCCGATCGGGGTGGGGGGCACCCTGTCCACTGTCCCCCCTAACTGCCCAATACAGTGCTCACTAAAGTACTCTATAATTACTAATTCACCTGATCCTTACAACCACCATGAGTAGGTGCTATTCTCCCCATTGTACAGATGAGGAAACTAAGTTAAGTGACTTGCTCAGGGTCACACAGCTGGACAATGTTAGATTGAACCAGGTTTTCCTCTTTCCAGGGCCAGTGCTCTATCCACTGGTGCTACACCTGGGATGTGGAATGTTTCATAGACATGCAACACTATTTTTACATGGTTTTTTACTTACTGGTTTTTCCATTGTTACAAAGGGATGATTTCTTAGGTCTGTGGGACTCTAGCAAGAAGTGATTGTAATGTAAAAATCAAATGGTGAAAACCCTAGTAAAGTTTCTCACCAAAAGCTATTAGTTCAGGAGATCTTCACTGTTCAGGGTTCCATGAATTTGTTCTCCTGCTCCAATATTTTGATAGCTATATTTCAATATAAATGATATCCTTTGTTATTCCATGTATTTTATTTCATATATTTTAAAACATAAATTTTGAGAAAGGGTCCATAAGCTTTCCTAGACTGCTAAAAGAATACTTTGAGAAACCCTGATCTACAATCAGAAAAGCCTTCAAGAGATCTTGGGCTCATTGGATATAGATCTATGAAGTGCCTAGATATCCTGTAGTCAAATCCCCTAATTTGAGAGAGGAGGAAATTATGATTCTGGTGTCTCTGACTTTAGCAGAGTTCAGTACTGTGCCTTAAGGCAGGGAAATTCATTCATTTCACAAACTTTAGCTTGTGCTAAACACCAGGGATATAAAGATAAGGAAAAAAGGAAACACTCCTTTCCTTCCAAGAGCTTCCCTTCTGTTGGAATGTCTAAATCATTCATTAGATCCTAGGATCTTTGCTCTCTTTCCAGATCTGAAAGCACCCTCAAAAACCATCCAGACCATTCCGATTTATTCCCTTCCATAAAAGATTTACTTATTTCCTGCTGTGCACTCATGCTGTCTGTGTTGCCAAGTTTGTATAGCCAAGTTTCCCCATCATCTCGTAATTCATAGTCAAGTAGGATATTAAGTAGAAGGTGATGAACTGGGAAGTTATAAAGGCTCCTTTGAGCTCTGAAATTCTATGTATCTATGAGATAGAAACAATGGAAATTCTTCCGGCTTTTCTTTTGATCATTTCTATATTATTGTCATTTTGATTATGCACATAGGAGAATCATCACCACCAGGCTGATCATGGCAAGGTTGTGTCTAGTCTGCCTGACAAACTCCTACCTCAGGCTGAGTTTGTAGGATGTCAAAATGTCATTTGTTGGAAGGGACCTTAGAAATCATCTGGGTCAAGTACCTTGTTCCAGAGAGAGTATGTGACTAGTCTGAGGTCACTAGGGTCACATGGCCTGAGGCCATTTTGCACCATATCAAAGCCAAATATGGTACCCAGCCCACTACTTCCTCTTCCCCCCACCAGTATTGTATGCTGCCAATCCTATTTCCTCCCTCCTCCAGGACATGCATATTGCCATTTGTCTTCCACTACATGCATGCTAAACCATTCACCTTCTGCTCTTACAACAATAGTCAAATCTCTTGTTGTGGTTCAGTCCTCCAGTCATGTCTGACTCTTTGTGACCCCATGGACCATAGTCCTTCAGGCCCTTTTGTCATCCACTATCACCCAAAGTTTGTTCAAGCTCATGTTTATCTTTTCCATGGCACTATCTATCTATCTCATCCTCTGCCATCCCCTTCTTCTTTTACCTTCAATCATTCCCAACATCAGGATCTTTTCCAGTGAATCCTATCTTCTCATTATGTGGCCAAGGTTTTTAAGCTTCAGCTTCAGCTTCAGCTTCAGTTTTTGGTCTTCCAATGAATAGTTTGAATTAATTTCTTTCAATATTGACTGATTTGATCTTCTTGCTGTCCAAGGGACTCTCAAAAGTCTTCTCTAGCACTCTGCTTTGTAGTATATTGTCCATTTGTTTTTGCCATAGATTTGCCATAGTTTTCCTTCAAGCAACAAATGTCTTAATTTTGTGGCTGCAGTCACCATCTGCAATGAGCCCAAGAACATAAAATCTGACACTGCTTCGTCTTCTTCACCCTCTATTTGCCAGGAAGTCATGTGACCAATTGCCATGATGTTAGGTTTCTGTTTTTGTTTGTTTGTTTTTGTCTTGTTTTATTTTTTTTTTTTTTGTGATAAGCTTCTAGTTAACTTTTACACTCTCCTCTTTCATTCTCATCAAGAGTCTTTTTAATTCTTCTTCATTTTTTGCCATTAGGGTAGTATCACCTGCATATCTGAGATTGTAGCTTTTGATTGGTTCAGCCTGGCATTGTGCCTGACATACTTTGCATATAAGTTAAATAAACAAAGTGACAGTGTACAGCCTTATCCCACTCCTTTTCCAATCTTAAAGCAATCAGTTGTTCCATGTTCAATTCTAATTGTTGCTTCTTGACCCACATTCAGGCTCCTCAGGAGACAAGTCAGATGATCTTGGTATTCTTATCTCTCTGAGGACTTCCTACATTTTGTTGTGATCTACATAGTCAAAGGCTTTAATGTAGTCAATGAACCAGTAGATTTGTTTGTTTGTTTGTTTTTCTGGAACTCTTGCTTTCTATAATCCTGAGAATTTTGACAATTTGGTCTCTAATTCCTCTGCCTATTGAAAAACTAGCCTGTTCTTATCATAATTCTCAGTTCACATACTACTGAAGCCTAGCATGAAGAATCTCAAGCATAACCTAGCTGGCTTGTGAAATAAGCACAATTGTTCAGTAATTTGAACATTCTTTGGCATTGATCCACAGCCTAATGGGTCCACTCAGAGTTTCTTTGACTCACTAGGGCAAAATGCCCTTCCCTAGCCATCACTTCCTTATATGCACAGCATAGTTTGAGATTTTTGTGGGTAAGGTCTGCCTTGTTAATAAATATTTCATATTTATAGGCTTTTTGCCTGGGCACTTAATAAATGCTTGTTAATAGATTGGTATATTAGTAGATCCACAGCCAATGAATGAATGAATGAAAGACAAAGCATTTATTAAGCATTGTAAGTCAAGTAGGCACTACATATAAAAGTTAAAAGAGCCTACCACTGAGGAGTTTACAGTCTAATGGAGACAACTCATAGAGGGGAATGGTGGCCAGGAGAATGTGCTAAAAGATCCAACTCTGAGAGTTCTATTATTCTATAATTGATGGCCAGTCATTTATCCCATTTTACCTTTAGTTTTTTCATCCTCATTACGGGGACAATAATACTTGTACTTCCTACCTCGTAAGATTATTTATTGTGAGAAAGTGATTTCATTGTGAATAGGAGCTGTTACTACTATGACTACTGTCTCTACTACTACTACTACTACTACTACTACTACTACTACTACTACTACTACTACTGTTGCTACTACTACTACTATCACTACATCATTTATTTTGTCTGTTTCAGGGGTCTTAATGAGACCAACAACAGCGCAGGCTCACAGATTTAGAGTTAGAAGTAACTTTAGAGATCATCTACTTCCTAATTTTTACAGATGAAGAAACTGAGGTCTAAAAAAATTAGATGATCTTAAAAGTAATCTAATAGTACAGCCTCATTTTATAGAGGAAGAAATTGCTTCAAGAGAAATAAAGTAACTCGTCTAAGGTCACACAGGTATCAAGGGACAGACATATTTTGAGCCCAGACCCTTTGATTCTGGAGTCAGTTCTTTCTTTTTCTACTGTACTCCACTAGTCAGTGTCTCTTATGGGATCTGAATCTACACACAGACACACAGACACACACAGGCACCACTTTCAAATGAGGCCTTATCTGTCATTACAGTATTTCAAATTTCTGACATTCTTGTTTCAAAAACATATGCAATTTTCTCTCTCCTCTTCCACATACCATTTCATTTTTCCTTCCTCTAAAGCCTAAGCAGATGTGGATGCCCCAGGTAGACCTTCGAAAAACTCCCTTGCACCCTGTTGGGTGCTATTTGAATAATTTTATAAACTTGGACTTTTATCAACATTTATCAGCAAGAAATCAGGTCAATCTTTTTCTTCAAATCCAAGTTCTTGTAACCATAGTCCAGGAGACTATTCTTTTCCCTGGGGCGCGCACAATCTACTTATCCTCCCAGATTATACTGACCTTGGAATGCCAAGTCCTGTTAACGCTTCCTAATCCAAAAATAATTACTGTGTAACAGACCAGGCCTTGTCAAGACAAAGAGTTATTTGTGGGGAACTTCCTGTCTGGAGAAAATGATTTTGTGCGAAATCACAAACCCTCTAACAAATTCTGCAGAGCTAATGCTACCTTTTTTCCTGGAATGTCCTTCATCCTTGATGCTAATAGTACAGTTAGGTTGTGCTTCTGAGTTGGGAGGAACTCAGCAGCCATCAGTAGTGATACTGAATTGTCACCCAAGGGTAGAAATGAAGCTCCCATCCCATCTTGCCATCCAAACACAAATGCAGATTGGGTCCTCGAATTCTGAGGAAGTGAGGATGGGGCCCCTGACAGCCCACAGAATGGCATCCCAATATGCTGACAGAGCTACACATATTAATAATCTTAATTCTGATTAGAAAATTGTCTTGTAAGTGTTTTCCTTGTAGCAGTCCTTTGTCTTAAATATCTCCATTATCCCCATTGTGCACATGAGGAGATCAGGACTCAGAGGCAGTGACTGACTCAGCTAAGAAGTGGAAAAAGCAGGAGTCAAATCCACATCTCTGAAGACAAATCCACAGTTCTTTCATTGCTAAGTCATTTTCACATTCGAGTAGAATTTGCTAGCCTCCACCTAAAGAGAACCATGTTTACATCCTAGCTTTGTCACTCTGTGACCTGGGTCAAGCTCTTTTTGCCTCAGTTTCTTCATTTATAAGATGAGGAAATTAGACAGCACTGGTTCTTAAGGACCCTTCCTGCTCTCAGTCTTGGCGTACAAAGCCCTTCATAATCTGACTGCTTCACCTTCCAGGCTTCCTGCGCCATATTCCTCACTACATACTCTTTGATCCACTGCCACTGGCCTCTTGGCTGTCCTTTACACAAGACTCACCATTTCCTGACTCTGGGCTGTCTCCCATGCCTACAGTGCTCTTCTCCACCTCCTGGCTTCCTTTAAGAACTAGCTAAAATCCTACCTTCTATAGGAAACCTTTCCCAGTATCTCTTGGCTTCTCTCTGCTGATTATCTCTAATTTATTCTGTCTATGGCTTGTTTGTACATAGTTGTTTGCATATTGTCGCCCCCTTTAGACTTTGGGCTCCTTGACAGCATGGCCAGCCTTTTTTCTTTGCTCCAGTGCTTAGCATAGTTCCTGGCACCTACTAGGCACTTAATAAATGTTTGCTGACTGGCTAAAACTATGATTGCATCATGATTAACTTGATAATGCAGGGACCTGAAGAAATGGTAGAATCTCAGAGCTGGGTGTGACCTAAGTTACCATGTAGTCTATGAAATAACATGGACCAGTGGAAAGGACAGGGGTTCTGCAGTCAGAGAACCTGAGTTCAAATTCATACCTCCGATGCTTACCACATATGTCAAGTTTTACAAGTTCTTACATTTCCATGAGCCTCAGCTTCTCCATTTGTAAAATGAAGAATTTGGGACTAAAGCACCACTAGGATCCCTTCTAGCCTAAATTTATGACCTTCTACTCCCACAAAATTAGAGGGTATTGAGTCTAGCTAGGTCATGTAGCTGTTGAGGACATCTTGCTCAGAGGATAAGTTGATTTACCCAAAGATACACAACTATGGATAGAATTGGGATTCAAACCCAGCTTTTCTAAATCCTACTCCAGTATTGCTATTAGATAGCTGTGGATTGATCACTATAAATACCTGTTTCACTTTATTATAGTTTCAACTCTCTTTAGGTCTTGAATCCCATAATATGCCAGAATTGGTTGCCATCCAGATCCCCACACTTTCCTTCTTTCTCCTGGTCATTTGGCATTTTTGTTTTGTTTTCCTAAAACTTTCCTTTAAATTTTCTGTGAACTTCGCTGAATTCTGGAAGACCCCATATAGAGCTAATATTTCTTATAGAAGATTTATCCTAAGGCTTTTTTGTTGGCAAGTAGAAAAACACATTTCTTGGGTACTTGGTGATGAATCAAGTCATGAGATCCTCAAAGCACATACCCAGCCATAGCTTTGGCTGAATTTTCAGGGAATTGTTTAAGGCTTGTGGGTCCCTGGTAGAGGGCCCAGGGTAGAATTGCTCTGATTGGAAAGGGATTTCTCAGCTCCAGCCTGACTCCCACGAATATGATAGAGATGGAGCGCTTCAGTGAATTGGAGCCAATCATCAGATCCAGAGACCAGCTGCCCAGTCACAGACACCTTATTGATCTCATTGCGTTGGCCAGGCAGCTTTAAGCTACAGAATTGGATACACAGTGATTGAGAAAATAAAGAAATAGTGGATTACTTTGTTGAGAAATATGCCCATTTTGCTAAATTCCTCTCCAAGCCAACCCTACTCAAAACAAACAAGCTAAGGAAGTTCTCTAATTAATCAGTCATTTAAAGAAAACCAAGCATCTGCTGTGTGTGTGGAACTGTGTTCTGGAATTAATAACACTAGTAGCTGACATTTACATAGCACTGTTATCACTCAATAAGCATTTATTAAGGGCCTACTCTGTGCCAGACACTAGGCTAGGTTATAGGGAGCTTACCATGTATGTACACACATTCGTGCACACACACACACACACACACACACACACACACACACACACACCCACAATGTCTTTGTATTTACTTTGCATATACTTTGTATTTCCTTTTGTTAGATCCTTCTGGGAGAATTGAAGCTTGTTGAGGACAGGAAATTTCTTTTCCCTTTGTTTTTATATCTCCAGCACCAAGCACTATCCATCTCTCTCTCTCTCTCTCTCTCTCTCTCTCTCTCTCTCTCTCTCTCTCTCTCTCTCTCCATATGTATATATATATATATATATATATATATATATATATATATATATATATATATACATACACACACACACACACACAAAGACAGAGGCAGAGGGAGGCAGGCTCAGAGACAACTGGCTAATCTGAGGGGCACAGTTGCTTGAGAGACTAAGTTGAGAATACTTTCTTGCTTCTACAAGCAAAGAATTACACAGTTTAGTTTAAAAACAAAATTTTCCTTTTATCATAATGAGCAATCTTCAATTGCCAGGGAGACTACCCGGCGGCCCCTGATGTGATTAGATGAGCAGAGAAGGGATTTTTCTTTTTTTCCCAATGCATTTTTTGTATTTCTGACTCCCTGAGTCTCTGTCAGAAAGGAAAGGAGCTCATTTGTTCTTTATGGAAATCCAGCTGTGTACCCATTCCGTTCCCAAAGCTCTGCTGGATGCTCCCATTTTGGCCGCCTTCCTTTCTGCTACTAAAGGGGTGACGTGTCTCCTGAACATTTCAGTGAAAGATAAATAGGTTTTTAAATTAATTTAGCCATTCATTCAAGAGCATGGAGCCCCATTACATCACAGGGACCAGTGCATTAGTGTAATGCTGCATTAAGCATTAGTTTTGGGGAAGTTTTAGAAAGACATCCAATCAGTTTTATTTGTCCTATGGAATAATCATATCTAGTGTATATAACAAAAATGAATTTTTTTTTTGAGATGTGTTATACAGTAAAAGCCCCTGGCTCTGGATTTGAAACCCAACATAATGACTTTGTAACTGTGTGATCTTGGGCAAATCACTTCTCTTATTTGGACAGCCTCAGTTGGACAGCCTCAGTTTCTACATTTGTAAAATGAAAGGGTTAGACATGATGACCTCTAAATCCCCTTGAAGAGCTTCTTGTCCCTAACTTTTACAAAGCATTTCCTCTGTGCAAACCTGTGAAAGGTGTAGTGTTTCTGTTTTGTGTTTGTGCCTTCAGTACCTAGGACAGTGACTGGCCCATAAGATAATTAATGCTTTAACTAGGGAAGATCTGAGTTCAAAATCCCGCCTCAGACACTTAGTAACCATGTGATGCTAAGTAAGTCATTTAAGCTGTTTGCCTCAGTTCCCTCAAATGTAAAATATGGCTAATAACAGCACCTGCTTTGCGGATTGTTGTGAACATCAAATGAGATAATATCTGTAAAATATTTGGCACAGTGCCTGGCCCATAGTAGGTGCTATATAAATGCTAGCTGTTATTAGTATTGATTGAGCAGTAGGGCAAGCATTATTATCTCATTTTACAGACTACAAACCAAAGACTCAGATAAATTCAGTGACTTAGAGGACCACAAAGTAAAGAATTAGACAAAAGACTCTAGAGACCACATAGTCCAACATTCTCCTTGGAAATAAAAGTAAATTGAGACTTCTAGAGAAAAAGTTACTTAGTCAGAGTTACAAGGGGAACACATTCCAAAGCTGGGGCTTGAACCCAGCTATCCTGCCTGCATGCCCAAAGCACTGTCTTGGACATCAAGATGTTCCCAGTAAGTTCTAATTTTGCCTTTTATTGAGCCATACATTCATAAAGATTGTTAGTCAACAAACATGATTGAGAGCTGTGCCAAGTGTTGGGGATGGAAAGGTAAAAACACAATCCATATCCTCAAGGATCTCATCAAATCATGAAAAAAAAAACCTGAAAAGTCCCTTGGAGGTTGTCTGGCCCAACACCCCCCTTACAGATAAGAGACCCAGGGAAGTTAAATACTTGCCATAGTTCACAGACATATTTTATAGGTGAGAAACTGAGGTCAGGAAAGTGAAATGACTCACTCATGGTCATAGAGCTAGTTAGTGTCTGAGGTAAGATTTAAACTTGGTTCTCCTAACTCAAAGCCTGATATGCTAGCCATTAAGCCAAAATGTAGAATGATTGTGATTAGAGATTTTTTTTTAATGCACCGGTGATTTCATTGACATAAGGAAAACACTGGTTGGCATGAACTCTGAAAAGTATAAACAATCTTATCGAGTTGGCCTAGACAGGGAGAGGTTAAATGACTTGCCCAACTTCACATGATCAGTAGATGTGGCTAGGATTGGGCAGGACTTCTCCACAGTTTCCCTTGCCTTTGAGGTCAACTATCTACCCACTATGCTGCACAGCTTCTATGAAATGCTCCAAACATGTGAGCTATTGTTATGACTTCCTACCCCAGTGGCCTTGTTCCTCCTTCCTCTTTTCAGGGAGACAGCAGGTTCAGTAGAGCCCCTGACACAAAAGTGGGAATCAATTCATTTACCACTGTCCACATAATTCAGCTCCTCTCCTGACCCACAGGTTGGCTTGCCAAGATTTTTCTCAAGTCCTCTGGATGAAATACAGCCTGGTATTCAATTAAGGAGCCCATTTTATTCCTCAAGTAATTGGAATAAGACTCTAAATTGCCAGGAAAGTCCCTAGTTTCCTGGTAATCCTTCATCTTGCTAGCAATGCATCTCCTCTTTTGGTAATAGAACTCCCTTGCTACTCAGCTCCCTAGGTGGTGTGTGGAGGGAGAAATAAAGTTTTGCACACATTAAAGATGTGTGTGTGTGTGTGTGTGTGTGTGTGTGTGTGTGTGTGCTCGTGTGTGTGTGTATGTGTGTCGATTGCTGATTTCTGGGTTTTGGCTGGTTTCATTATTCATAGGGGCATTTCATCAGGCAGCCCAGAATGTTGATCATGTCAGGAAAGTCTCTTTATTGAATTATGGATTGTTTATTTAATCAAGGCTTATATACTATTATTATACAAGTAACTTTCAATAGTTTTTCTAGGAAATAGAAAGACTAAATATGATTCATAGAAGAAGAAGCTAGTGGTCTTCTCATAAATAATAATTTATTACTGAATCTCTTTTATGTCCCTATAAATGGCGATGTGTATTTATATATATATTTATATATATATGTATAAGCACATGTGTATATACACATATGCAATTATATATGAATATATGTGTGCGTATACATGTGTATAGATGCACACACATACATAACCTAATGTAACGTAACATAACAGCATAACATAACTACATTATATCAAAATGTAAAGTAATGTAGTATAATACAATATATGGAGATAGAATATTTTGCAGACTCTTTAAGAGAACATAGGATCCTAGAATTTCAAGCTAGAAGTGCCTTCAGAGGCAGGGAAATGAGGACCAGAGAGTGACTTAAGGTGGCCAGTTGGCACAGTGGTTACATCCCAGGGCATGAGTCAGGAAGACCCAAGTTCAAATGTGACCTCAGACACCTACTAGCTGCGTGACTCTGAACAAGTCATTTAACGTTTCTGTCTCAGTTTCCTCACCTGTAAAATGGGGATCATAATAACCCCAACCTCAAAGAGTTGTCATGAGGGTCAAATGAGATAATGTTTGTAAAACACTCAGCACAGTTCTTGGCACATAATAGGTGCCATGTAAATCCTTATCTCCTCCCCCCCCCCCCATTCAAGGTCACAGAGATAATGAGGAGCAAAGGCAAAAGTGAAGTCAAGGTCTTTCATCACCAAGTAAAGGGCTCTCTCCCTGTGGGAGGGGCTTTAGCATTGGCACTGGACTTGTGGTCAGGAATTCAAACCTTCCTCACCTGTTTGTCTGCTATAGGGCTCTGGGCAAGTGTTTTAACCTCTGAGCTCCAGTCTTTTCTAAAATGAGATTCAAATCCTGGATCTGAAACTCATTGCTTGACTCTAGGCAAGTCATAGCCCCAAAGAATTGGTAGCTCAAAGTACACCTCAAGATCACTTAGTTCTGCCTCCTAGGCTCACAGATGAGGAACCCAGAGGGCATGAAGGTCCAGGGTTTGCAGGAAGGAGAGTATGCATTTGAAACCAGGTCCTCTGACTACAAGTGCGGTGAGCTAGCCATTGGAGTGTTCAGAGAGATGTGTTCTCTCCCCCAGTAGAGCATAAGCTTCTTGAGGGCAGAAGCTGTGGTTTGTTGCTTTGGTTTTCATCTCATCATTTATACTTTTCCCAGTGCCTAGTCCTGGAAAACAAATCCAAGTGAATTGTTGTGGAATTGGCATATAAGCTACTGATGCTGCCTACCTCATAGTGCCTGGAGAAGTGCCAATTTGCTTGGAGTGCTTTGTAATAATAAACCAGTGTTGGGCATTAGGAATGTGATTTCTTGTCACAAAGAACAAACTCTAAATGTTGAAGTAAACCATGAAATAAAGGCTGGATGAGCAATTGTTGGGTATCTTTTAGTGGGGATTCCTTTTGGATGTTGGTTGGACTCAATGAAGTCCTTTCCAGTTGTATATCTATGATCCAGTGGCCCTACTATATGCCAGAGACTGTATTAAACAGTGAAGATGTGTAGTTGAAATATAAGTGGAGGCATTAGGGGAGTGCATTTGAGGCAGGTGGGGTAGCCCAGGCAATAGTATGGAGAAGGAAGATGAAATCAGTGCCTGATAGAGGAGTTTATATTTGATTCTACAAGAATCTAGAATTTATTGAGTAGAGAAGTTACATGGTAAGAGAAGTTACATGGTAACATCTAAACTTAAAATAATTATTTAAGCAGCTTATTGGTGAAGGTGAAAAGAGACTGGAGGCAGGAGACCGATGAAAAAGCCATCCTTATAGCTGAGGAGAGGAGAGATGAGAGCATAAACAAAGGTACAAGCCTTGTGGTTAAAGAGGAGGGGATGTAGAAAAGATGTTTATGTGAAATCAACCAGACTTGGCAAGCGATTGGATATGTGTGGTGTATCAGAGTGAGGAGGAGAGTTTGGCACTATAATCATTAGGAAGATTATTGTACCCTGGACAGAAATTATGAAGTTCTAAAGAAGGGAAGACAAAAAGATCATTACTTCTACTTTGTATGCGATAAGATTGAGATGCTTACAGGGTGTCAGATTCATTATCTCCAATAGATATTGTTGGTCTATTGTTGGTCATGAAGGACTGGTATTCAAAACCAGGGTTAGAACAGGTGTGGCAGAATGATGGATGGAGATGACCCATTTCGATAGAGATAATAATTAAATCTATGGAGGTTGATGAAGTCATTAAATGAGATGCTGTAGAGTTAGAAGAGGAAGGACTCAAGACAGAGCCTTAGGACAGACTCCCAGTTAGTGGGCACCATGGCCTGATGCACATTGGGGGCTCTCATGTCTGCTTGGTGGAGTTTTTCTATTGTTACAGTTGTGGCTTGGTTGACAAGGTGGCAATTTGTCTTTGCTGTGAATGTGGCTTTCTGTAACTGCCCCTTTCTCCACTTCTGATTTTCTGAGGTGGGCAAGGAAGCCAGACAAGTGGCTCATTTGATCTGTCTCTAGAAGAATAATAGAGAAGCTGTCAGTGACTTTTTGTAATTGGCTAAAGGGGAAGCCACAGATGCAGCAGGCGATCCAGATGTGGCTGGTTGAGTACTTGAGCCTGAACAGGTGTTGAGATGCTCCAGTGCTAACTTGTAACCCACTTCCCTGAAAAAAAGTCCCTAAACTGGTTTTGTTTCCTGTTCCTCTGCATCTCTATCCCCAAGGTGGCAGGAATATATTCATCCGTGTGGCCTGCACATGCCGGCCGCCTCTCTGAAAAATTAATGATCAAATCAAAGCCCGAAATGTTCTTCTCCCAAGTGGTTCTTTGCCCTTCAGAAAACAGCCTTCCCAGGGTCTTCTACCTTGTCAGCAGCATCCAAATCTTCGCTTCCACTTTCTGCATCTCTAACACAGTGGCCCTCAGGTCTGTTATATCAACTGTGTCTTGCTGTTTCTGAGCTCATAAAACTCTCTCACTGTTTTAAGAATTTAAATTTATTCTCAATTGTTTGGGCAAGGCCTGCTTCCAAACCTAAACATTTTTCTTTGTCTCCTCTCTGCAAACCTCCTTCCCCTATCTCTCCCTTATCCTTCTTCATTCTACATGGGCCTCAGTTTCCTCATTTGTAAAGTGAGGGATTTGGACTAGATGACCTCTAAGGTCCATCCCAGCTCTGGATTTGTGGCACCATAAACCTTTTCTCTTCTCCCGTTTTATGGTTTATACAGAAATTTACAGTATTCTGAGTGGTTTATCTATGTTATCTCATTTGATCTCTATACCTTCAGGGTGGCATAGTATTTTGGGTGCTGGGTTGGATCCCACCTCAGACATTTACTAGCTGTGTAACTCTGGCCAAGTGACCTGACTTTTTGGGACCTCAGTTTCCTCCTCTGTAAAATGAGAGGGCTAGAAGCTATGGGCTCTACAGTTCCTTCTAATGACAAATCTGTGCTCCTATAACTTTGTAAGCCAATGAATGACCTTAGCTGGGAAGTGGAACTTTTTACATCCCAGGAAAATGGATGTCCAGAGAAGGAATGTGATTAGCTTGTGGTCATACAGCTAGGTGACAGAGAGGGGAGGGGGGGGGGGGGAGAGAGAGAGAGAGAGAGAGAGGAGAGAGAGGAGAGAGAGAGAAAATGAGAACACACCAGGATACAGGCCTAGATCTTCTGACTCATCCCAATACCCTCCCACCCTCATATCCGTCACCAGCTCACCATGACCCTTCTGCAGAAAAGATTCCAATGCCCAGTTTTCACCAACAGCTCTTTAGAGTTTGCGATTTCAGAACATTGCTGGAATAAGCCACATCAAAAGTTGTGTTTTGAAAGAAAAGCTGTGTCTTTTGTGTTCTAAGGCTAAAGTCCTCTTGTAGGGTCTTTACAGTAGATTAACATTCTAATGATGTCACTCCTTTATAAACGTTTCATATCCTGAATAGCACCCTCTTTCACAAGGTGATTAAATGGGAAACATCAGCAGGTAGGAAGGTGAAAATATTATGAGAAATGCCCCCTGCTCCCTCAGAGTGAGCTCTCAGGTTGTCTAGCATTAGAATGGCTTTTCCTATCCTCAGTTTTGTTTATGGTTCTAAAATGATTTTTTACTGATGCCACACAGAGATCATAACACCTGGCAAACTAAAACCAAGCTGTCCATCTCTATCTTGGCTTTTTTTTCTGTAAAGGAGCATGTATATAGTTAATATCTTTAAAAGTTCAAAGAAGATTAAGTTTTCTGATTCCTACTGTATTATAATATTTTGCTGCCTTACCCCATCCTGACCCAAGACATTCAAGAAACAATGTAAGATGGCTGGACAAATGCCTGGCATCACTGGGTGTATCTTACCCTCCTTGCCTCCTCCCTTTTTCTAGAATGGGATGGCTGGGCAGCAGGAGCACCCAATGAGGCACCCCTCTCCTCCTATCCCCACCCATTTCCTAAGTCTCTGAGAAGTCACCTGGGTTGCTTGACTGCTCATTTGGCTCTGATAAGATGGCCATCATCAGCTCCATCCCTTCTGGCAAGATTCAGGACCACCAGGCTTTCCCATGTGCCCTATCTCTCCATCTTGCAGACCCTTGGTGCTGTCATCTGACCCATGTGCGTAACCTAATGACTCCCAGATCCTGCTGCTTTGAGGATTCCTGGGCCTTTCCACCCACCCTGAACATGAAGCTTCTTTCATGTGTTGACTCCTTCAATTCCAATGTGAGTTCCTTGAGGTCAGGCACTCTGATCCTTTTTCCTACTTGAATCTTCAATATTTAGCACAGACATTAGTACATAGTAAGCACTTAATGAAGCCTTTTTAAATTTTTTTTCCCTTATTCATCCAAGAGAGGAGACAATGAACCAGCCTGGGAGTCAGGAAAACCTAGGTTCGAATCCCCCTTCTGAGGCCTACTGACTGTGACTGGAGGTGTTTAATTTGTCAGTGCTCAGGTTAACAATTCAAGACAATAAAGTACAAAGAAGTTACCCAATCTGCATCTCCAAGAAAACCTTCAGATTCAGTCCAAAAGAATGAAATGAAGAATTGAGAGAAAACTGGGAAGATTTTATTTAATGATAGTCTCATACAGGGGGATATACGGTGTCCTACACAGAACCAAAAAAGCAATACATGCTATGACTCCAAACGTAAATGAAAAGAAGCCAAATAATGAGTAATTGTTGGGGACAGTTTTCTCCTGTGATGAAATAAAGAAATGCACTTTCCTCATTTTGATGGAGAAGTGGGGGACTTCAGGGGAGGAATGGTTCATATACTCCCATTTAATGGTCTGCTTTTGTTAGGAGGGAGGGCGCCTCAGGCAGAGGAGTGGGATATTTCTGGAAAGGCTTATCAAGCAAAAGCTAAAAACATCATTAATATGTAATATTTTTTTAAATAGTTCGGACAGTAAAGTTGGACAAATGGCCTGATGTTAACGTGCTTTTCTTTCGCTCATTGAAGGCTCCCTTAAGTTTTGTGCCACATTATTCTCCTCAGTCGTAACCCAGGGGCTCTCATCAGATGTTTGATGGCTGTTTGCTTTCGGATTAAACCCCATTTACTGCAGTGCCATTAAAGCAGTGACTTAGCCCATTAAAAAAGGTCCACCAAGGAGAAGGCCAGGCTCCCGTGACTGTGGGCCGGACTGCGGGAGAGCTCACTGCTTTACTAGGCAGTTAATGGGAAGTCGAGCCTGGAGAGGATGTCACATAAAATCGGCCTTGAACTTTACAATAAAGGCTGTGGGGAGTAATTTCAGAAAATACTGCCCAATTGAACAACCCCATATTTTATTTTTTTATTATTATTTTCCAAACAGTCATGAATTCTTAGAGAAGTAAACTTCAGGCTCTCAACTGGATGTGCTCCTTGGCCTAGGCCCGGGCTGGCTACAGGCAGGCTAGACTGGACAGGCCTCTCACAGTGAAACAACACCAGAGCCTGCCTGATGTACACAAGGGAAGATGCTCGGGGCCACTTTGGGAGGTTTGGTCCCATATTCTGTTTGGAGGCTCCAGATGGAGCTTCTAGCTCAGGCAGGATGAGGGTCTTACAGTCACAGAATAAGGCCATGAAGTTACAGAAATGACCACGTTGAATCAGATCTCTGAAGACCCTTCTGGTTTTGGCATGCTGGGGACTGAGGGCTAACATTCTGTGTCTCTTCTAGTTCTGACTTTGTGTGCTCTGAGACATAGTACCCTATGCATAGTAGGTCCTCAACAAATGTTCAGTTAAGTTGAATTGAAATATATGTGTGTGTGTATTATATATATAGATACACAAATATCTGTATATATTTCTATTTTGTTGTTTAGTCATTCCAGTCATGTCTGACTCTTCTTGACCCCATTTGGGGTTTTCTTGGCAAAGACAATGGAGTCGTTTGCCATTTTCTTCTCCAGCTCATCCTACAGATAAAGAAACTTAGGCAAACTGGGTGAAGTGACTTGCTAGGAGTCACACAGCTAGTAAGTGTCTGAGGCTGGATTTGAACTCAGGTCTTCCTGACAGGCCTGGTGCTCTGTGTACTATGGCACCACCAAGATGAGCTTTTCTTAAACATTCCTTCAAGTCTGTGTGTGTGTGTGTGCGCGCGTGTGCGTGCGCGTGCATGCGCACATGCCCCCAGTTCTTCAGTTACAGGTGCCAGCTTGACCTATAGAGTTCTCCTATTGAGCTACTTGGGGGCAGAAATTATCTCCTTTTCAATATTTGTGTCTCCCAAACTAAAATAAAATGAACACGGTATTTGGCAGTATACTAAATGTTTAATGGGTAGTTCTTCCTTCTCTCCCGTCCCAACTAATCCAATCATAGGATCATAGATGTAAAGCTAGAAAGCACCTTAGAAGCCATCAAGGAGACAGATGGAGAAATTGAGGCACAGAAAGGTTAAGTGATCCCAGATCCATGATACTATGAACTTCTGAGAGCAGGGATTAACTTTTGTTTGGGGTAATGATGGGTTGGGGGTTTGTTTGGGTTTTGTTTTTATTCCTCCAGTGCTCAGCACATTGCCTGGCCCGTAGTAGGTGCTTAATAAATGCCTATTTACTTGACACAGTGAATGGGTCTCAAAGGTGGGATTTGAAGCCAGATCTTCTTCCTTCCAAATCCAGTGCCCTACCCATTGCCCCACAGTGCCTTTCAAATCAAATCCAATTAACATAAATCAAGTCCCTTCTATGGGTTCCATATTGGGAACCCAAAGATATAACAGAACCAAAGTAGAAATAGTTCCTTCCCTCGAGGAGTTTATAGTCTGCTTAGGAGAGTGAAATCATGCATCAACCTGTTTTCCTGCATTATGAACTTACATTGGGCCTACCTGTTGCCTGTTTGCATATTCCTTCCTTTCTTGTGTACCAGGTGATTCTTTTCACCTATGGCCGGGAGGCTCACGGGGAGAAGTTTCTTTTTCCAACTGGCATTTTAGTTCCCTGAATTTTGAAGTGTTTGGGTGAAGATGGCAGAGAAATTTTTTCCTTGATTGTAAGAGCTGTGTGTTTATGGTAAGTGGATGGTGTTGAATCCAATCAGCTTTAATAACTCATGTCATGAATATTTAAAAGACTGCTTTAAATAAAATGCTGCCAACACCACAGTTGTTGGTATCTTGATTGTTAAACCATCGGCCACCAACATCAGCGCTCTCATGTTCTTTCCTTCCACCTTAACTTGGCAAAGGCCATGCCCCTAGCCCACTCTCCACCTGAATGTAGTTCTTATCTTCTCTGCCTATGTGGCATCCCCCCCAACCCATGCAAGATTAAAAATCAGATTTTAAAGGTAGCTCTTGTCTCATGAGGTTCAACTCAGATGATGCACCTTTAGGAAGTATTCTTTGACAGTTCCAGGTGAAAGTGGTCTCTCCACTGCTCTGATTACCAGTAGAGCTTATTGTCTGTCCTCCTAACACTAGGAAAGGAAACCCTTTACCTGACAGGGAGAGGATGGACTTGAGACACAGAACAAGCTGTATATTTTAGAAAAAAAGATGCAAGAATTAGTTTTATTTAATCATCCATGTTTGTTACATGTTTTTTAATGGGCCAAAGGGAGAGAAAACAAATTCTTGTTAATTGAGAAAAGTAAAGTTTAGCTTTAAAAACATTAAAAGAGAAAGAGTTGTACTTCATTCATCTTTGTATCTTCCTCAAAGCACACCCCACAGGTCTTTCCTTAACACTGGGGCTCAGCAACTGCGGAAATGCAGAACCTCGTGCTATATTTAAAAGAAGACAAACCTTGGTGTCGGGAGCCTGGGTTGCAAGCTAGACCTACCTCCCTATCTGTACTAAAAATAATAACACAATCTAGTTATAATAATGATAGCTAGCATGTATATAGTGCTTTAAGGTTTGTGAAATGCATTTTCAAATGCTTAACATATACTATTTCATTTGAACCTCATGACATCTCTGTGAGATGGGCGCTACAATTATGCCCATTTTACAGATGACAAAACTGAGTTATAAAGAGGTTAGATGAGTTTCCCAGGATCACATAGTTAGCAAGTGTCTGAGGTAAGATTTGAACTCAGGTCTTCCTAACTCCCTATTCCACACTCTGTCCACCGTGCCACCTAGCTGCCCAAATCTCTAGCACAAAGGGACACTGAGGGGATCTCTAAGGGCCCTTCCAACTCTGGCATTTTGTGCTAATCCAACATCAGGGTCCTAGTCCAGGGTTTTGTTCATCCTTGACCTGGTTCTAGGTCTTCTCTGTGATTTTAGTGTCCTTGCCTATAAAGTGATGTCATTGGATCAGACTCTCTCATTTCGTTGAATGGATTGGAAGATAAGGACCAAGCTTTATCTGTAATCCCACCCCAGTGCCTGCATGGTAGCTGGGGTGTATTGCAGAGAACCAGGAGTTCAAAGACCCAAAGTCCTGGACCTGCCCATGACCCTTTGGACAAATTGTTTTAATTTCGTAGTCTTGGCTTCTTTGTTTACCATATGGGTTTGAGTGATAACTCTCTGTGGTACAGTGAATTGAAGTCTGGAAGACCCAGTTCAGGTCCTGCCTCTGACGCTTCTGGCTGTTTGACTCTTAACCTTTCAGTCCCTAAGACTGTCAGTCAGAGGGGCCAGGTGGGCACCGCTAGGGGCAATCTCACTCTGAACTACCCGGATTAATGAAGTTACAAATCTGATCCCCTCCCCTCTCAATAAAATGGAGATAGTGATACTGAGCTGGCATACCTTCCCAGATGTTGTGAGGAGAGTGGAATTGTCTAACAGGAAGCATTGACTTCAGAGTCAGAGCCTGGGGTTCAGGGTTCATCTCTGCCTCTTACTGCTCGTGTAACTTCAGACAAGTGGCTTTACCTCTCTTCTTCATAAACAGGGATAAAAATCCTTGTGCTTAAAAAAAAAAAAAAAACAATTCTTGGGCTCCCTAGCTCATGGAGCTGTTGGAAGAATCACTGCATGATGGAAAAAACTACCAGGTCTGGACTCAGAGGCCCTGGGTTCTAATCCCAGTTCTTCTCATTTTTTATCTGTGTGACCTTGGTTAAGTCACAACCTCTCTGGTCTTTGGTTTCCTCTTCTCCAAAATAAGGAGGAATCAGAGTGCCTGTGTTCAAATCCTGTCTTTATTAGTTACTAGTTGTGTGACATTGGAAAAATCGCTTCACCTATCTGTTCCTGGGTTTTTTCACATGTAGAATGAGTAGTTGGACCATATGGACTCTCAGTCACCTTCTCTCTCTAGGAGTGTGATCTTATGACCTCCAAGGGCTCTTCCAGCTCAAAGCTGATGATGATGAATGAGAGATGAAAATACTTGGGAAGCTGACATCATTATTATTATTGTGGTTAAAATCCAATAGATCAATCCCTCAGCAATAATTTATTATGCATTCGGGAGGTGTCAAGCACTCTCCTAGCCACTGGGTACACAAAGACAAGAAATGTTTGTCCACTGGGTCTTGTCGCCTTCTCAGCAGCAGCAGCCTGGTTCTGCTTTATGTGCCTGGTTGCACTGAGAGTGCTATTAGCCCCCATCCATATGGAGAGTGCTGATCTTGAGTTGTCTGGGAACTGAAAAGTCTCTAAGAGGACCCAGCCACAAATCATGTGTGGAGGGCACAGAGTGAAGGCTCCATAAACATTTCAGCAAAGCCTGTGACTCGAGCTTCATCATGACCCTCAAAGGGGGAATTGGGAATTTGGGAGCCGGGGGTGTCAGACCATAAGTCTGGCCTGTCTGTCTTGTCTTCTGCACCAGTCTATCCCTCACCTTGAGACTTGCGATTATAATGGTGTGGTGCCTTGCAAGGATGTGATATGCCAGGGCCAGGGAGTTTGGCATAAATCTCTTTGCTCTTTGAGGTTACTGCATACAAGGAGGGAGAGCAGTGGATGCCTCTTATTCTGAAAATGTCAGAATGTTTTCAATCTATGGAAGGTGGAAAAGGTGGAAAGTTGTCATTTCGGTTCGTGGCCCATCCGAGCAGGAAGGGAGGAAGCTTGCAGACCATCCCCAGGGGTTCTGAACCTTTTTTGTGTCATGGAGCCTTTTGGCAGTTGGGTGAAGCCTAGGGGACCTCTTCTCATCAGCACGTCAGCAAGCATTTATTAGTCTATATAGTCTATGCTCCCCATCTTTGGCTGTGCCTGCTGGCTTCCTTAGCCCCCTTCAAATCCTAGCTAAAATCCCACCTTCCATTGTCAGCCTTTCATGATCCCCCTTAAAGGTAGTGCCTTCCCTCTATGTCTGTTCACCTGTTTGATGTCATTTCCCCCATTAGACTATAAACCTCTTGAGGGCAGGTGCTAGCTCTTGCCTTTCTTTACATTGCCAGCACTTAGCACAGTGCCTCGCACATAGAAGACATTTAATAAATATTGATTGACTTACCCATTGACTGTGTGCCAGGTACTATCCAAAGTGCTGGATTGAGAGTCAACAAATTCTGATTCTCTAAATGATTTTGGACAAGTCATTTCCCCCAACAGGCCTCAGTTGTCTCATCTGTAAAATAAGAGAGTTGGATTAGATGACCTTTCAGCTCTTTTCTCAGTCTGAAAAAAATTAAGATTGATTTTATTATTAGGATTATCCTTCTATTCTCCCCCTTTGATGTGTCTAAGTAACCATAAATGCAGTCAGTTCTAATTTGTTGCATCTAATTAGGAATGCAATAAGCCAGTGTCTGGGAGATTCTCTCCTCCCTTTGCTTTAAGATGTGAACATTATATTTCCAGGTACGGTAAGTGTATCCAACTGCATCTTCAGTTAGTAAGTAAAAGATAAGGAAGCAGTTAATCCATTTCTCAATTAGGTCGGGTAAAAGATTGTCATGGGCATTTCCATGATAAGTGTTTGACGATGGTCTTCAGGAGTGCATTGATCAACCACCACAAGGACACCTTGATTTTGATTAGCAGAGTGTATGATGGGAAACGGAAATGTTGTAGGTGGGTTATCCTTCCTACAAAGGAAATTTGAACTTCAGCTCTGACAGTTAATAGGATAAGGATTGGAAGGCTTGGTTTGCTCACTCAGGTAGAGAATACAGTGGGATGAGGAGGTATTGCAGCCCCACTCCCACCCCCAGCTCTAATTCACAATGCTGAATTATCCCTTCTAGCACTAACAGTCCCTGGTCTAACGTTCTGTATTCTAAAACTCCTTCTAGCACTAAGGTCCTTCCCAGCTCTGACGTTCTCTGTTCTAAGCTCCGTCCCAGCACAGACATTCAATATTCTGAAAATCCTTCCCAATTCAGACATTCTGTGTTCTAAAATCCCTCCCAACTCTGACATTCTCCAGTGTAAGGATCCTCCCATTTCTGATGTTCTATCACACTGGTGGGGAATCTGTGGCCTCAAGACCACATGTGGCCCTCTAGGTCCTCAAGTGAGGCCCTTTGACTGAATCCAAACTTCACAGAACAGATCCCCTTAATAAAAGGATTTGTTCTGTAAAATTTGGACTCAGTCAAAAGGCCGTACCCAAGGACCTAGAAGGCCACATGGGGCCTGGAGCCCGCAGGTTCCCCACCCCTGGTCTTTCATACATGGTCCTTCCCAGTGGTTACATTCCATGACTTAAGGCTCCTTCTCTGTCTGGCAGTCTCATTTTTAATGCTTTTTCTAGGTTTATTATTTTGAATTCCAAGGTGCCATGCAAATATTATGTTGTCTTTCTTAATATTTTATTTTCTGAGGTCCCTTTCAGCTTTGACACTTTTTACAAAGACATCTATTCTCTTTCAAGTTGGGCTATGTTTCAAGGGTGTCTATGCTGGCCAAGGTTAGGATTTAGAATTTACTAATGTCAATTTGCTTTTTTTTAAAATTGCAATATCTAATTCATTTATCATACAGAAAAGAACAGGCAAATATTTACATTATTCACTTGTTCCTCCGTTGTCATATTAGTTTAGGACTTTCCAAAGACATGACAATAATTTTAATCACAGCATCAATATAAATCCTAATGACTTTTTTTTCCACCTTCTGTAATAGACCATATCTGGATGGTGGTTTTCAATTCTGGGCAACTGCATTCACAAAACTTAGCATAGTACCTGACATATAGTAGGTATTTAACAAATGCTTGTTAAATTGAATTTGGGGAGAGACACTGATGGAGTGCAGCCAATTCTGAAGAGGGTGATGTGAATAATGGAAGGCCTCGATGCTGTGCTATATAAGGATCATCGAAATAAACTTGGGATATAAAGCTGTCTTCAGATATTTGAAGGACTATTGTATGGCAAAGGGAGGAGACTTATTTGGGTAACTCTAAGTGACAGGAGTAGGAGAAATATGGAGAAATTTCAGGAAGGCAAATTTCAATTTAGAAAAAAAATTCCTAATGATTAGAACTGTCCAGCATTAGACTGGACCTGTCTCCCAAGGCAGTGATTTTTTCCTTCAGTGGCTGAATGACCTGCTGTCAGGGAAGTCACAGAAGGGCTTCTTAGAGAGCTCTGAAGAAGCCCGTGCTGCCTCAGTTCCTTGGGTTGGCCCCTCTATTTTACTGAAGCTGTCCTCTTCAGGCTCTTCCATGAGTTTTCCCTACTGGAGTCATCCAAGATTCTGGAGCCCCTGTTGGCTTTCCTTTAGAACTGGAGCTGGAGGTTACCAGTGAAGCATGTGGGCTACCCATTGGTTAACCCTTACTCTCATCTCGTGACTGGCTGATCTTTCTCACTCTTGCATGAGGCTTGGATTGAGGGTAGAGGGTGGTCACTGGCTTTGGAGTCCGATGACCTGGTTTCAAATCCTAGCATTGCCTCTTACCAGCTCTATGACCCTGTAAAATGTGGGGTTGCATAAAGCCATCTCCACCCATGTGAGGACTAGAAAGTTTCTGCCCAGGTCTCAATCTCTACACCTTTGACTTCTTAGTTCACATCCTCTGTTCTGCTTTTCTGTTGTGTTTCCTTGTTTGTGAGGGGTTAGAATAGCCTCATTAGCATCATTATCACCATATCAAATTTGCAGAGTTGTTCTTCCCTGCATATTGGAGACCTGAGTACAGAAAGGCAAGGTTTGGGTGATGGGGGAAAAGATCTGAATAGTGCTAGACCTGTGGTATCAGTGCCTAGGGAAATCCTGGATGGGGAAATTCTCTCCACTAATGCAGGTCAGCACCTTCTCTCTCATTTAGTCTTCCAGAGATACCTAGAGCGCTAAGAGATTAAGTGACCTTCCTGGCATCACACAACCAGTGTGTGTCAGAAGGACAACTCGAACCCTATTTTCCTGGTCCAAGGTCACCCCTACCCCCCCCTTCCCTCCACCTTCCTTGCCAATCCATGTTATTTATGACTTTTGATAGGCATTCCTCATTATACTCCCCCAGTCCCCACAACCACTGAATACCCCTCCCCTCAGTAAGCAAGGTCTTGCTATGTGATGGGTGCTGTGCTAGCCACTGAGAACATAAAGATAAAATGAACCAGCCCCATCCCTGAAGAATATAATGTAGACAATATATATGCAGATAAGACAATCCATTTCCCAAATCAAAACTAAGTAATTTTATAGTATGAGAAAGACTGGGTTTAAGTCTCCCCTCTGATATTTACCAGCTTTGTGGCTATGAATAAGCCACTTGACCACTCTGTGCCTCAGTTTCCTCATCTGTAGAAGGAGGAAGCTAGACCATGTTGTCTTTAAGGTCCCTTCCAGCTCTAAATCTGTGGTTCCAGCTTTAGCCATGTAATAGCTGTGCCACCCCGGACAAGTCACTTACCCTTTCTGAGCCTCAATTTCTTCATCTGTAAAATGGAGACCATAATAGCCCCTGCCTCTAGGGGTTGTTGTGATGCTCACAGGAGATAATGCACAAAAAGGTACGTTATAAATCTTAATACGCTATGCAGACGTTGCTACCCTTCTCCACTTATCTGTTCTTGGCCAAATTGACTTCTGAACCGTTCCGTAGCTTTGTTTTCCTACCTTTTGATGATTAGAGCACTAGAAAGAGAGAAAGAGGGAGAGAGGAGGGAGAAGAGAGGAGAGGGAGGAAGGGAGAGGGGAGAGAGAGATAGTGGATAGTTCCCACTTCTCCGGTTCCAAGCTGAAGAGCTGCTCAGTAGTCTGGAAGAACCCTTCAGTGTTTTAATTTCATCTTTGACAAGCAGCTTTCATTCAGGGTTTTGAGGGCTATTGTAGGGACCACAGGTATTGTATCTAAAGACTTAGCAAAACCCTATAGAAATGTAAGCTACAGAAAGTTTCAAAATCAACTGATGTTTAATCTCGCTTTAGTCTCAGTACAGACTAAAGAAGTGGTATTGTCATCCCTAGTTTACAGATGGGGAAATTGAGGCATAGGGTGGTCAGTTGGTTTCTCTAGAGTCGCACAGTGCTTAAAGTCAGAGATGAGATACAAAAGTTTGCCCCAGAATCCTCCGCTCTCTCCACTCTACCAGAGACATCAGTTTCTAGTCTTTAAACCGAGCTGGAATTCAGGAAATCTGGTGATTTATGTGGACTCTGTCAGCAATCAGATCTCCAGGGGTGTATGTGTGGTGGGGATGGCAGGGAGGGGATGGTTTGTGGTTTCATAATGAGCACAGAGGCTTTGCATTGCAAAATCAGGTGAAGACCTTGGAATGAATATGAAATGGAGAGGAGATCTGCCATTTAAATCACAGTTAGCATTGAACTCAAATTCTCTCAGGCCCAAGCTGAGAATAGAAATGACCAGTTGGCCCCTCCTCCATCCTTGTCTGTCCCTAAGCTCAGCCCTCCCGGGGAGGGCTGCTGGCCTCTTGGTCCCCAAGATGGGCTATAGCTCTTAGGGTGTACAGGGTTTGTGTGGGGGAGGGGTTTGTAGAAATGTTTCAGTTTCAGCTGGAGGGTCTCCTACACCAGGGGCCATAGACAGATACGCTTCAGTAAAGGAAAGGATGGAGAGACCTCGTACAGGCAGGAAAGCTAGGCCAGAGAGCTAAATAGAGAAAAAAACAGCCTCTCAGCTTCAGCCCCACCAGCAGATTTCCCTTTATCCTAATGGGCCACACCCACAGAACTGCCCAAGTGGCTTTAAAATCGGATTCCATTGGATTGCTGTCCAGTTGGACAGGCCATCTAGTCCAGCCATGTGACTGCTCTCTGAGCCTCACTTATCGCATCTGTAAAGTGGGGATACTAATAATGCCCACCTAATATGAAGAGTAGGAGGCTCAGTGGATAGAGGGCTCCACGTAGAGTCAGTAAGACCCGAGTTTAAATCCAGCCTCAGACACTTATCAGCTGTTTGCTGATCCACTGGAGAAGGAAATGGAAACCACTCCAGTGTCTTTGCCAAGAAAATCCCATGGACAGCATCGGAGTACTACGGTCCCCGGGTCACGAAAAGTTGGACATGACCGAGCAGCTGAAAAACGGCAGTAATGATATGGACAAATAACAAGTGCAAAGCACTTTGCAAACTTAAGAGCCCTATGTAAATGCAGGCTGTTAATGTTACTGTTCTGGTTTTGCCGTTTGGAAAGTCAAATTGGCAAATATGCAAACCATGAACCGATCCAGCATTGTGCCTTCATTGTCACAGAGAATTCCCAGGTGGAAACTCTGTCCAGGTGCATGTGGGCCGCCCTCCGTGATTCATAGTTCTAGAGTCTGGAAGACTGAGAAGTCCAGTGACTTTTCTAAGGTCACACAGCCAAAGTGTGTCAGAAGCGGCACCGCTTTTCCCTTTTCCCCCTCTCTTTGGGGATCTCTTTGGGATCCAGCCGTAGGAGTGGTATTGCTGGGTCAAAGGGGATGCACGTTTCTAAAAAGATATTCTGCTAGGACTTATTATAGTGATGTTTTTTTAAAAAATCAGTTTCACAAATACAAGATGGCAGGATGAATCAGCATTGCCGTGTCAGTCACTGAGCATTCATTAAGTGCTTACTAAGTGCACAGCAATGGGCCAGCCTGGTGTCGTGTATGTACGTGTGTGCACATGTGTGTATGTGTGTGTGTACATGTGTGGGTATGTGTACAAAATAAGGCATAATAATAATAACCCAACCTCTGCCTTCAAAGAGCTTATGGTCTAATGGGGAAGAAAGCATGTAAATAACTATTCATAAATAAGATTTAAATAAGGTAAATAGAAAATAACATTATTCTTGGGAACCACTTTTTTTACCTTGATGAAGCCCACATCCATATAATAGCTTTCTTTTGGCTGCAGTAAAATAAAATAAAAACAACATTTATGGATTGTAAGATCAAAGACTAAGAACTAGAAAGGAGCTTAAGGATCAACAGCCAACCTCCTCATTTACACATGAGGAAACTGAGGTGCTGTAAGTGGCCTAGCTCACAAAGGGAACATAGCGCAACACAAAGATTGGAACTGAAGTCCTCTGACTCCTTCTCTGGGATTCTCTCCACTATCTACTACTACCTCCCATGTGCAAAACACTATACCTGGCTATCAATCAGTCTACCCCAAGCATTTTTATTAAATGCCTACTATGCACCAGAGGAGTGAATGGGGATTCCAAATAGCCAGTCCAGGTAGGTAGGTAATTCTGACCATGGATTGTGTCAAGGACACTGGATACAGCAGCAGGCTGGTGATCAGAGTTCTACTGTGTGCTAGGCGCCATACTGGGTATTTGGGATACAAAGATAAAATTGAAATGTTCCCTACCTTCAAAGAGCTTGCCTTCTTTTGGGAGAAACCCTCTGAGTACATATAAGTAAATAAAAAATATAGGCAAAGTGAAATTTGTCAACAATAGACAATGAAGATTTATTATATGTAGAATAAGTATGCCTACTGTGTGCCAGTCACTGTGCTAAGTGCTGAAGATAAAAAAAATAAGTCCAAAACAAGGTCTCTGCTCTCAAGGACCTCCCAGTCTAACGGAGAGAAGATACATAAACAACTTGGCTCCAACAACCTCTAGAATGAGGTAAATAGAAGGTCATTGCAATGGAAAGTCTCCAGCATATAACTTCTCTGTGCCTTAATTTCCTCATCTCTAAAATGGGCATAGTTATTGCACTTACTTCACAGGGTTGTTAGGATCAAGTGAGATAATATGAGCAAGGCCCTTTGCAAATCTTAGGCGCTCTGGAAAAACAGTGATTATTTGATTATTCAGCACATAAAGTGCTATTTCAATCATAAAATGATAGAGAAATGTAAGCTGCTGTCAATGACGCATGTATGTGTTAATATACAGTAGAATAATGTATGTATTAATAATAATAGTAACATATTAATGATGTCTGTTGTTTTCTTGGCTCTGCTCGCTTCGCTCTGCATCAGTTCATGTAGATCTTTCCCTTCTTCTCTGCATTCACCACACCCATCATTTTGAACAGCATAGTAATATTGATAACATTCCTGTGATGTAATTTATTTAGCCGTTCCCTTGGTGATGGGCACTGACTTTGCTTCCAATTTGTAGCTATCACAAAGCATGCTGCTATAAATATTTTGGAGCTTATGAGGACTTTTTTTTTCTTACCTATAGCTTCCTCCTGTTATAAGCTCAATATTAGAGTCTGTTTCAGAGGGTGCTTTATTCGTATAATTCCAAATTGCTTCCCAAAATGGTTGTACCAGCTCCACCAATAATGTATTAGTGTGTCTATATTCCATAATTCTTCCAACATTAACTTACCAGTTTTTGGTCATTTTTGCCAATTTGTAGGGTGTGAGGTGAAACTTCAGGATTGTTTTGCTTTGCATTTTTCTTATTATTAAGGGTCTGGAACATTTTTTTTCATGTGATTGTGTAAACTTTTCAGTCCTTTTGAGAACTGGTCATTTATATCCTTTGACTATCAGTTGGGGAATGGCTATTAGGACCTGTGCTTTCCTTGGTATTCATACGACACACCCTCTAGCAATGCAGGAGACCACCTTATCTGCGGCTGAGAAATTAAGTGACCTGGGTCACACTCTTAGTGTATTTCAGAGTGGGGACTTGAACCCAAGTGTTCCGGGTGCTGAGATTAGCTCTCTATCCACTAGGTTACACTGTACATATGATCTTGGATAAGTCACATCTGTTCTCTAGGTCTCATTTTTTTCCTCTATAAATTGAAACCCCAATAATCTCTAAGGCTCCTTCTAGCGCTAAAGCCATCATCCATTGAAGGGAATGCCCATTATTCCAGACCCTAATCTGTACATCAGATTGTAGCTTTTACCCACAGATTTTATTTCAGACCTCATTAGTAGGACCTTTGCCATATGTCAGTGAATTTTTTTTTTCAGGGAACGAATTCTCTCTTCTTTCTGAGATATTCTTTGGGCCAGGGTCATTGTTAAGTAATCCCCCTCCCCCAGCCGATTATTTTCCAGCGCATCTGGGATGTCAGTGATTAATATTTCTAAGCTTACGAAAGAGCCAAGCATGAAGGCTGCAGTTGTAATTTGGATGTAATTTTTTTTGTAACATAAATATGACTTATTTGAAGTAGGTTAAATTAGAAAACTCATGAATAAATGCTTTGACATAATCAGAATTATATGGCAAGAAATTGACCTACTTTGCATGAAGGCTCCCCCAGCGTCTCCCCACTAATAGCAGACACACTAACCTAATGGAGCCACCACTGCCTAATGGCAGCCCCATCTGCATGCACATGTGCCATTGTTAGCCTTACTCCCAGAAGGGTGGGATTGGTCAATTTCCATTGGAAACATAGTTGATGTGGGTTAATGAAAATAGCTATAGTGGAAACTGAATCTCTGCCCCTTGATAACCAACCCAGGGATCCTGGTGAGCAAAAACTGCCCATTCTAATCAGTGTTTCCCTGGCCCTAGTCAGGGGGCAGAGACTAGGTACTATTTCTAGAAGGAGAGCCAATGGAATCACCAGGCATTGAAAGGAGAGGGGAAGCCCATAGCACTCTGCTGGAGGTAAGATGGTATCTTGAGCCCAGTGTGCCTTTAAGGTGCCACTATGGAGGAAAGCTGTGAGGGAATACCAGAGAATGTTTATAAGAGGAAGAAAGAGGCGAACAGGACACACAAGAGGATATACTTTACTGTACCAAAGAGATAAGATGAAAGAATCTAAGAGGTAGATGAGGTGTAGTTAAGTCATGGCACCCGGGTTAGAGTCCTACCTCAATTCCTGATCAGCTGTGTGATGCTGGGCAAATCATGTTTCCTCTCTGGTCCCCATTCTCTTAATCTGACAAGTGAAAAGATTAAACTAGACTTTTTAACTAAGGAAATTATGTACTCCCACATTCTCTTGTTTAATGGTGTACGTTCTACAGTCTTTCCCCATTCTAACATTCTGTTATCTAAGCAGGGGTTCTTAACCTGGGGTCCTTCTAAAAATACTTTGATAACTATAGTTTGATATGATTTGGTTTCTTTTTTTAATCCTATGTATTTTAGTTTACATATTAAAACACATTATTCTTAGAAGGGTCCCTAGGCCTCACTGGGCTTAAAGGGCTCCAGGACACAAAGAAGATGAAGAACCCTTGGTCCCAAGTCTCTTCAGCTCTGATGTTCTATGGCTAATGGTTCCTTCCGGTTTTCCAGATCTAAAGATTTCTTCCAGTTTGAACATGGTATAGTCTAAAGCCTCTTCTGGCTCTAATGTTCTATGTTCCACAATTCTATATTCTTAGGTTCCCTCCAGCTCGGACATACTATGTTTTAAAAATCTTTCCCAACTTTAATGTTCTGTTCTGAGATTGCGTCCAGATGTTCTGTTCAGTTGTGTCTAACTCTTCGTGCCTTCATGGCTAATAGCATATCAGTGCTGTCCATGGGATTTTCTTGGCAATGATACTAAAGTGGTTTGCCATTTCCTTCCCCAGTGGATTAAGGCAAACAGAGGTCAAGTGACTCACCCAGGAACACACAGCTAATAAGCGCCTAAGGCTGGATTTGAATTTAGGTCTTCCTGACTTCAGATCCAGAACTCTATCTATCCCATGACTTAGCTACCCTCCAGATATTACATTCCATTTTCTAAGGCCTCTCCTAGCTCTAACTTTCTATGTCTTGAGGTCTCTTATAGCTCTGACATCCTGTGACCTAAAGTACCTCTCCCAGTTCTGACATTCCCTTTTCTAAGGTAGCATTCAGCTCTACTGCTCTAAATCTCCCTTTCAGCTCTTATATTTTGTGTTCTATTGCTCTCCCCAACTCTAACATTTTCTATCCTAAGGCTCCTCTGAGCTCTGAAAGGCTTTAATTCTACAAACATGCTCATTTCTACCACCTAACGAACCATTGCATCCCCTGGTTAGTGGGTGTGATTTGCCTTGGACGTCTCATTTCTCTTCATCATATCTTTCAAAGATTGTTCTATTTCAATGTCATTTTGACAAAAGGAAGTCACATTTACAAAACATAGGGTGTGTGTGTGTGTGTGTGTGTGTGTGTGTGTGTGTGTGTGTGTGACTGGGGTCTTGATTCACTAGGATCCCTTGAAGATCCCTTGCTAATGGGTGCTCTCCACGGAGCCTGCTCTCAGCCTCTCTCTGTCTTTGTCTGTTTCATTCCTCTCCAGACCTCCTGGCTGTACCAGGGCTTTCATGGGAGAGTGTTTTATATTTCAGTCAGGTTTTATGTGAGGAGCTGGTGCCCAAAGTGTTTTGTTTTCTTTGATCCCAGCTCCTACAGTGGGACAGAAAATGCTGTTTTTATTGATTCTTCAGGTTCAAGATGAAACTCAGGTGCCTCAGCTCGGTCTGTTGTTGGGCAGGGGATGAAGCATACTCAGGACACTTCTGCATCCTGGACCCTGAGAGCCAAAGATCTCAAAGCTCAGACTTTCAGAGTTAGGACCATCAAAGCCACCTTGAGGCTCATGGCATAATGGACAGCGTGTGGTGCTTGGCAAGAGGAAGACTTGGATTCAAATCTTGTCCACAAACTTACTAGCTGGATGACTCTAATTAATTTGTCCTTCTTGAGCATCACTTTCCTCATCCATGAAATGGAGACAGTCATAACATTCACCTTATAGGCATATTGAAAAGCAGGAATGAGGTCCTCTATGTAAAGTGGTTGTCTAAATGTCTTCTCTTCTTAGACTTGGTACAATATCTATTGAAACAGAAATCCCTTCTATAGCTTCTCTTAGAAGGGGGTCTCTGAGCCTTTGACTTGAAGATTCATACCTCGAATGTAGTAGGTGCTTAGTCAGTGCTTGAAACCTGAATGACAGGACCCGACCTCAGACATTCAGTAAAGTATGATGGGAGGAATGCTGGAATTGGCTTCTGCAAGACCGGGTTAGCATCCGTCCTCAGACACTGTCTGTGGGACCCAAGCATTTGTAAAGTGTTTTGGCATTTGTAAAAATATGTATGCATACATGTATGTGTGTGCACACACATGAATAGACACAAACACACGTACACATTTCTGTTGTTGTTTACTCTTGTCCAACTCTACGTGACCCCATTTTGGTTTTTCTTGGTAAAGGTATTGGCACGGTTTACCATTTCCTTGTCTAGCTCCTTTTGCAGGTGAGGAAATTGAGGGAGACAGGTTAAGTGACTTGCCCAGGGTCAACAAAACTAGTAAGTGACTGAGTCCAGATTTGAATGCAGATCTTCCTGCTCCAGGTACAGTGCTCCATCCACTGTACTACCTAGTTGCTCCATACACACATGTGGATATATAAATATAACAGACACATATGTGTATATTTACACATATGCCCATATATGTATATATATATAATCTCAATGGAAACTTGCAATAACTCTCCAGTAGTTGTTACTATTATCTTTATTTTACAGATGAGGAAACTGAGGCAAAAAGAGGTGAAAAACCTTCTCAGGACCACAGAACTAGGATGTGAAGGAGACAGGATTTGCACAGACTTATTCCTGACTTGATGTCCAGCACTCCGTCCACTAAGCCACCTAGTTGTCCCTCAGGCTGTTTACTCTTCTGTAAAGTGGGCATAATGATAGCATATACCTCACAGGGTTGCCATGAGCCATAAAAGAGATAACATACCTAGTGTTTTGCAAATCTAAAAGAACAAGTGGCATGCCAGCTCTTACTCTCCTTACCTTTCACCCCTTCCCAGCACGTCCTTAGGTGTAGATCACCCGCCTGACTTGGTGTGTGCGGTGGAGCCATAAATGGAGAATTGCGGAAGGAAAGGACCGTGATTCCAAGGAGAGCCGTCCCTGCTCGAAGATCAATGGCAGGCCACGCTTGACTTGTCAGGGATGGCACTCTGTGGAGCAATAGTCCTTTGCCAGCCGGAGTGACCTTGGGCAGTTAATTCACTTAACATTTCCAAGTCTCAGGTTCCTCATCTGTATGAGGAATAAGCACTGTCTCAGTTTCCTAGCTGGAAATGTCCCCCTCCTCCTCAAGACAGAGGTAGCCCTTGCTAGATTACTCACAGGCAGTTTCATCGTGGAGATAACCACAAGAACGCCAATTGTTATAATAATGAGCAACAGCCATTCAGTTATAATGAGAACATCACCAAAACATCACCATCAACAAAAACAGTAATGATCATTTGTGTAGCATGTTAAGGTTTGTAAAGCATTTTACACATAGCTCATTTGACCTTCATAGCAACCATGTGAGATTTGTGCTATTATCACATCCATTTTATAGATGAGGAAACTGAGGTGAGAGGGTAAGTGTCTTGCCATGACTCAAGATGTAGATTTAGGTCTTCTGTGACTCCAAATCTAGTTCTCTGTCTGCTTCGTCACCTCCCTGCCTCTAGGATTTGTCACCTCTTTCTTCCCTTGCCTCTCTTTCACTCTCTTCTCCTTTCTTCCTCTTCTGTCTTCCATTCTGCCTTTCCTTCTCTTTAAACCTTTAAGCTTTATTGATCATAATAATGGTGGCTAAGATTTATAAACCACTTGGGTTAGGATTCTGTAACCAAAGAACATGTTGGAAATCACTTAATCCTCACAACAACTCTATAAAGTATGTGCCATTTTTGGCTCCATTTTACAGATGGTGAGACTGAGACTTGGAGAGGTTAAATATCTTGTCACACAGATAGCAAGTTCCAGAGAATTTGAATCCTGGTCTTCCTGAATCCAAATCTAGCATTCTATCTAAAATACCATGACGGATTCTACAACTGACACCTATAAGGTCCCTTCCAGATATATGGGGCAAGTCTGTTAGCCACATGGGACCTCACTTTCCTCATTTATAAGATGAGCAAGCTGGAGTAAATGACCTCTACATCCCCTCTGGATCTATGAGCTTGTAACCTCATAATAAGAAACCCAGCATGTTTCTCACTAAAGCACACTGGCAATAGGATTGGCATTTAGAAGACACCTTACAGCTCACCGATCCCAACCACCTCATTTTAAAGAAGAAGAAACCAAAGGCTAGAGAAAGGAAATTACTTAACCAAGGTTACTAAAATAGGAAATTACAGAGCAGGAATTTTAATATGTCTTCTTGCTCCCATCTCTTTGTTCTTTCCCTTTGAGTTGAGGGGGTCTTATTTCATAGCATCCATGAACTTGGACTGGGAAAATCCATCTTTATTTCAATACAGCTGGTTTTCTCTGTAATCCTTATTATTTTATTTTATGCTTTTAAAAGCATGATTGTGAGAAGCAGTCCATAGGCTTCACCAGACTGACTGCTAAGGGGGTCCAGAAGAAGTGACCCAAAAAGTGAAGATCCCCTGCCCTAGACCACACTGTTCAGTTGTTGTAATCTCCATTACTGTTGCTGCATATTTGATGAGAGGAGCTGCCCCGTGAGGATGACCTGAAAAGTAGCCGTAGCTAGCAACACGATCTTATTCTTGTCAAATGCAAGGCAACGTATTTTTTGCCCAAGCCCAACATCAGGGAGTGGGGGGAAGGGACAATAAATAAAGGCTCCTCCTTCTTTTCCAAAAGAAAAAGGTATTTAATGGTATGGAGGAGATAGCAAGAGGTAAAGGGAAGAACTTTTTTATTTTACCCTGAAAACATTCCTAGATTTGAAGTGTTTGTTACATTTTATTAGAGAAGGAAAACATTTGGTTGATTAGACGTGGACGTTGGTACTAAAATGTTTAAAATGTAACCGGTTTCATTATTCTGGCTAGCTGGTCATCACTGTGTCAGAACTGTCCTAGGTCCTAGGACAAATCTGCTAGTGTTTCTGTTACACCATCTTGGACAGAGCATATGCTAACCAGGGAGGAGTAGCTGAAGTGCTGGGGAGGCAAGGAGGAGCAAGACCTCCATGAGCCCAGTAGCAGTTACTACTGTCCTCTGAACCTCAGTTTCTTTATCTGTAAAATGGGAGAGTTGGAGTAGCTCATCTCTGAGGTACCTTCCAGGTCCAGATTCTTTGGATCTCAAAGACTATATGCCAGGCACAGTACCATGCACTGGGGATACAAAGAAAGGCAAACATTAAGTTCCTGTCCTCCAGTAGCTCACAATCCAGCAGGAAAGATAACAAACAAATATGTACAAACAAGCCACATACAGGATAAATAGAAAAGAGTCAACAGAGGGAAGGCTAGCAATGGTCTTTCCATATAGTCAGCATCACACAAATATCTGCTCATTCTATTTGGAGATGCAATCTGATTAGTGAGTTACTTAGAGTTGCACTAAAAGCTTTGGCTGTGAAGGTTACACAGATTGCCTGGAATAAGATTGGGGTGTTTGGAATATCAGGATCTTTGGGCGGGGAGTGATCTCAGATGCCATCTGGTCTCTGAACTAGCATTCTTTCTACATATCCTAGAGAAGGGGCCATCCAGGCCCTACCTGAAGATCTCCACTGATGGGGAACCCACAGTCTCTAGAGATGGTCTTTTCCACTCGCTACTTCTCATCTACTCCCGACCTCTGAGTCCAAGAAAAGCAAGACAAAACCCTCCCCCACATGAAAACCTGCCCGAGACACTCCCTAGCTCTATGACTCAACCGTTCTGGGTGTCAGTTTTCTGGTTTCTGAAGTGAAGGGCTTGGATTGAAGCTGCTGAGATCTTCTGTTGGCGTTGTCATTTAGTCATTTTCCAGTCACGTCTGCCTCTTCTTTACCCCTTTTTGTTTGAGGGGGGCAAAAATCGTGGAGGGGTTTGCCAGTTCCCTCTCCTACTCACTTTACAGATGAAGAAACTGAGGCAAACAGGGTGAAATGACTTCCCCCATGTGACACGGCTAGTATATATCTGAGGGCAGATTTGAACTCAGGAAGAGTTTTCTTCACTCCAGGTCTGGCTCTCCATCCCCCGTAGCTGCTCCAAGAGCTGAAATCCTACCTAGATCTCAATCTGTGATTCTGTGATTCATGAACTACTTGAAATCTACTGTCATGTCTCCCCTTCTCTTCTCAAGCCCTTCCACCCTCAATTCCCTTTCTCCCATGCCCACAGTCCTCCTCAGGACATGATCTCCAATTTGCCTCTGTGCTTTATAGATCTGTCCTCTGTGCCCCAATTGCACAGGGCATCAGGAAGGTGGCTTTAAAATGTCTCTGGCTGTTAGTTTTCCTTGGAAGGTATTGGGAAGAACCAAATCCTGCTCTCAGGTCACATGTTGCTCTCTGGAAGACAGGTGCTCTGTGGGAATCAGCAGGGATGTGTGGGTGTTCTGTCTTTGTTATCTGATCAAAGAGACCTTTTGGAGCTGTGTTGCAGAAGGCAAGAAAAAATACCAAGGTGTTTCAGAGATAATTGGCTTTTATACACTGAATGCCTTAGAGTTTCAAAGATGTGGGAGAAAGCAAAACTACAAAAACAGAGTTTGTGCCCTGAGACCTTGGGCCTGGAAGTTGGGGGAAAAGGTCATTCCTGGCCAGACTAAACCATTTTCCCTTTTAACACTAGGCAGGTAAGGAAGAATGTTCAGGGAGACAGAATCTAATGATGAAGTATTGTGAACCCTTTCAAGTGTGGCTGCTCAGATATATCTGGATGTATTATTTATCCTAGTAACTAATCGTCAGAGTCACAGAAATAAGTAAGGGTTTAGGGAAAAAGCCAATTTCCTTGCTTATTCCAGGGAGGGAGTTGTCCCTTCACAGATCTGGAAATTATCCGTTAACCCAGTCTTTGTTGTTGTTCAGTCATCTGTTCTTCTTGACCTCATGGACTATAGTCCATTGGATTGCCTTGGCAAAGATGCTGGAGTGATTTGTTGCTTTCTTCTCTAGCATGTCCCCATTTTATAGATAAGAAACTGAGGCGAACAGGGGTTAAGTGACTTGCTCAAGGTCACACTAGTAGTAAATGTCTGCATTAGCAACCACACTGGCACACAGGGTGGGCTGCTAGCACAGGATCTTGATCTGTTTTTATAAAGGAACAACAGCTTCGAAGGGGTTAATAATCTTACTTTAATTAAAGGTAACAAAGTGATTACCTAAGAGAGACTAACATCATCCACTAATTCAGGGGTAAAGGGGTCAGCACCTTGAAAGTAGAGAAAATCAATTCCCAATAAGCAGAGAAACATAGAGGAATTAGCACAGAGATCCAATAGCCTGGGCTCCGGCTGTCTAGTAACTTTGCTACACACTTCACCATTTACAAACATAACCAGAGCACTGACATATGGGTTCACAGCTGGGGGGCTCCTTAACAACTACTACCCAGAGTCCCAGGAAATCAAAAGATTCTTCCCATGAGTGAGCCCCAAGGCAAAAGATCAGCTCCCAAATATATAGGCTCAGAGCCAGAAGGCACCAAAGCCTATGTGACTTAGCACCTGATTGGCAGGGCAAAATACCTGGGAACAGGAGATTGTTGTTACCATGGATCATGGGAAACCAAACTCCAAGAAATAATAACAAATCCACTTTGTTTATGTTTACAATGTCTTAGGCTAGATTTGAACTTGGATCTTCCTGACTCAAGGTCTGCTGTTTTAGGCAACACTCAATATTCTAGTCTACTGGTGTCAAACTCCAATAAAAATGCAAGCCACTAAAGCATACATAAGGAACTTTAAAGATACATGTTGACTTAGAAAACCACATATTAACATTATCCATGTTTTATTGTAATTTTTTAAAAAATATTTTCCAAATATGTTTTGATCTGGTTTCAGGGGCACACATATGCATAGAGGGAGTTTCCGCATGTGGGAGTTCCCTACACAAGTTATGCCACAGTTGTAGGTCTAACCCCCCACCTACAACCTGGGAAGGTCCTGACTAGGGGTCACCACTCCCAGGATTCCAGATGGACCATACTTACCAGATCGGAGTGGATGGGCCAACTCCAGAGAAGCCTCAAAACCACACCACATGGTATAGTGATAGGTAACATTTTTAGACTGATTTACAGACATTGTCTCCTTCTGTTATCATGACAATCCTGTGAAGGAGGGTGTTATCATTAGAATCACCCCCATTTTACGGATAAGGCAAGTGCTTTGGATCTCTAGGACCTTGTAACAAGTCACCTACCCCCTTTGAGCCTCATTCAGCTCATCCATAAAATGAGGGCCTTGAGGGCCCCTTCTAGCTTTACACCGACGATATCATGAGTCTCAAAGATGTGAAGTAATTCTAAGTTACTTATATGTACCCCTTGTTGGGATGCTGAGTAAGGCTGTGGCCACACAGCTAGGAAGTGTCATAGAGGGACTTGAACCAAAGTCTCCCTGGCTCAGTCTGTGAGTGGTGTCTTCCTGTAGGGAGTAGAGCCCTGGATCTGGATTGGAAAAAAACAAACCTGGGTTCAGGCTCTAGCCCCAGGCTCAGGCAGGTGACCGTTCTGGGCTTCAGGACTCATCTGTCAAATGAGAGGACAGCAATAAATGCCCACCAAGGTCCCTTCCAGTGCTAAATCTATTATTCTGTGACTCGTCATTCATCCTCAGAGCTCCAGCCTAAATCTCCAACTCATATGGCACTTTCTGACAGAGCTTTCCTATCTCTAGCCACCATTCTCCTCCCCCACCCCTGACCTAGCCCCAGATAACTTAACCCTGTCACCCCCAGATCTGGAACCATAATGAAATCAACTGGCTGTGTCAATCTACTCCCTCATGTCCTCCCTCACCATTCCTGGAACTTTCCAAATGAAAATATTCCTCTCTGGCCATCTTTCCCCTATATGTTGTTCCCTCCTGTTATTAGAATCTAAGTTCCCTGAGGATAGGGAATGATTTTACTTTTGTATCACATCCCCAGGGCTTGTTCAGTCTGTCAGTATACATTTATTAAGCACCTACTTTGTGCTGGCTACTGTGCTAAGTTCCCGGGATGCCAAGAAAGCAGGGGAAAATAAAGAGTCCCTGTTTTCAAGGAGCTTACAGTCCAATGGGGAGCTAAGTGTTTATTAATGCTTTTTGATTCACTAAAAGTCTAAAATTTTTTATCTACTGCTTTATCCTGCTGCCTGGACTAGGAATTAAGTTGGGGGGGGGGGGCTTCCTGGCTTCTCTTTCTAGATAAGTGATTAACTTAATAATAATAATAATAATAATATATAACACATTCTATACAATATATATTTGTTAAATTCTTACTGCATGCTAAGTGTTGTGGTTACAAAGAAAGGTGCTCATGGGGCACACAGCCATAGACATACAAGCTGCCTGCCCATTAGATGACAGAGAGAAGACAGTCACAGCCAGGGGACCAAGAAAACCCCCCTGAGGAAGGCAAGACTTGAGCTAAGCCTTGAAGGGAGTCTGGGGGAGCTAAGAGGTGAAAGTATGACCTTAATTAATTCCTCCCTCCAGGCCTCAGTCTCCCTCTCTGTAAATTGAGGAGTCTGGCAATGCTAACCCTCAAGGTCCCACCCAGCTCTTGAGTTTTCTGATCTGAGGCCTTGTGCTGGGGGTGGATTTGTCTCTGTTTCTTGTTGTGACAGCTTAATATTAGGCTATTCATGTCACCAGAGGCAGTTTAGAAAACCAGAGGAGTCCGGGCTGATCTGGGTGTTGTTCATTCATTATCAGCGGTTGGTGGGGCCACTCAGTCACTGTCTGTTCTGGTCCTTTCCACTTAGACTCTCTATCACTGAGATTTATCTGGGAGTTTAATCAAATGTAATTTGTATGGCGGCCTCCTCAGTAAATAATTGATTTGCCCTCTCTCTTGTCTTAGTCACAAATACTTCTTTGTACCATAAAGAAATAATTTAATCAGTCCAGAGCACAGGCAGGCAGGCAGCCCACTTTGGTTTAGAAAAATAATGAAGGATGAAATCAGGCTCTACTCCCAACCCCAGGATGCTAGCAACCAAAGGATGCCCCTTTAAGAAGAAAAGACACGAAAAAAGTGGGTGTTGGATTGGAGATCCCCAATTACATTCCCTTGTTTCTATTTAATAGGGGTGACCCCAGAGAAAAGCATCGCTACCATGAATGGAGCCTTGAACACTGGCGGCCGATAGCGGAGAAATAGGCAGTGTTGTTCATTTGTGTTTTAATTAACCTCTGCTAGGGGCCAGGAGCCAGGCTTTTGGGACCAAGTGCTCATGCAAATGAAGGAGACCCTCCAAATTGGGGGAGGGTTCATCAGCCCAGAGCTGTGCTGAGAATTCACCCCCACCTCTCCAGCCAATCAAGCTCGGCATGTTCTCACTTCCTCCTCCTGGAGAACATGAGGGTGACTTGGGGGAATGGATCTGCATGCTAAATGGCATACCAAGGATGTTTTTTTTTATCTTTTCCTATGAATGTGCTTCCCTTCTTGTGTTGAGAAAGAGAGAGACAGAGAGACGGAGAGAGACAGAGACAGAGAGAGACAGAAGAGAAGGAGGGGAGAAGAGAGAGAAGAGAAGGAAGGGGGGAGGGGAAAGAGAGAGATAACAGAGAAGGAGGGAAGAGGGGAGAAAGAGAGGGGAGAGAGAAGAGAAGGGAGGGCAGAGAGGGGACAGAGAGAGAGAGAAGAGAAGGAAGGGAGGAGAGAGAGGAGAAGGGAGGGGGGAGGGGAAAGAGAGACAGAGAGACAGAGACAGAGATAGAGATAGAGAGAACATAGGAGAGAATGAGAGCACTTGAGAATGGGAATTGGGGAGGCTATTTTCACACCTGTATTCAACTGTAACCCTTCTCTGAGAAGAGGGAATTGACTGAGAGAGGAGAGAGAAAGGAATTACGTCTTCTGTGCGTAGCAGGGCTGCCTACCTTGTCTGTCCCATCTTCTCTCTGCTGTTGAAGTTGCCCTGGCTGGGCATTGCCAGTTCGCCCCACACTGCCCCCAGCTGTCCTCCATCTCCGGTATCCGTCTTCAGTCTTTGGGGAGCTGATCACTAACACGGTGGTGGCAGCAGCAGGTGGTGCTGAGTCCTTTACTGAGCCCTTTCAGTCATGTCCGGCTCCTCATGACCCTTTTGGGGTTTTCTTGGCAAAGACACCAGAACAGTTTACCATTTCCTTCTCCTGCTTATGTTACTGATGAGTAAACGGAGGTAAACGGGGTTAAGTTACTCACCCAGGGTCTCACAGCTAGTGAGTATCTGAGGTCTGATTTGAACTCAGGTCTTCTTGACCCTAGGCCTGGCTCTTTATCACCGGTGCCGCCTAGCTGCCCTACAGCGGTATGGAGGGTGATGACTCGGATACAGTCGACATAGGTTTTAGCAAAGCTTTTGATTAAAATATCTCGCCCTGTTCTTGTGAAAAAGATAAAATGAAACAGATTTGATAAGATGGTAGTGAAATGGTTCAGAACTGGTTGGATGGTGCGATTTAACGAGTTGTTGCTAATGGTTCAGTGTCACTGTGGGGGGTCGGTCTCCAGTGGAGTACCACAGGAATCTGGCCTTGGCCCTCTGCTGTTTAACCGTTTTATCACTGACTTGTATACAAGCCTAGATGGCCTGCTTATCAAATTTGCTAAAGAAGCAGAGCTGGGAGGGACAGCTCCCAGACCAGACTAAGTCTAAATGACAGGCTGGAGCACTGGTCTAACCTTTATAAAACAGAATTCAATAGGGAAACACGCAAAGCTTACACATGGGTACAAAAAATCAACTTCACAAATACAAACACGGGCGTGATGGTTAGACATCAGGTATCCTAAAAAAAGTTTGGGGGGTTAAAGCTGGCGCTTAATGCTTTAGCCCCCAAAAGAGTGTAATCTGGGGCTCCATTAATGAGGAAGAGCTCCCAGGTGAAGAGGCGATAAGCCTGCTATGCTCTGCCCTGTGGGCCTCTTCTCACAATCATGTGAAAGGAATGTTAAATTTCAGTTAGAAATCAATTTTAAAAAGATGCATTTTCCCATCCAAATTCATAGATAATCTGAAGTCTCTCCATGGACCCGTCTTGGGAAAAGTGGGGAGAGGAGGGGTGAAGAACTCTTGATTTAGGTTAAATGCTTTATTTTCCATGTGAGGAAACTGAGGCCCAGAGGCAAATAACTACCTTACTTATATACCTTATATATATATATATATATATATATATATATATATATACCTTATATAGTTACTTCATACCTTACTTATGATGCATCCAGGTCCTGTGATGTCAAATCTAGCAATCCTGTAAGCTGTGTGACCTTGGGCTTGTCCCTTTCCCTCCTGAAGCCTTGGTTTACTGCATCTGTAAAATGGGGATAGCAGTGACTACCTTGCCTCCCTCCCCAGGTGTGCTGGAAGGACCAAAGGCCATGAACAGGTGTTGGATCCATTCCATCCTTTAGAACACGAAGCCATTGTTTAACTGCCACCGGGCGGGGGGTGGCGTTAAAACGTCTGCTCCTCCACTGGCACCTTGGGGCTCGAATGCCTGGACATCTTCATCTGGAAACCTCTCAGTTCTTCTCCCTGCCAATTTCTCAGTTGTCTATTTGCTGTGTGTGTTTGCCTGATTTTCTAGAGACACGTTACGAACTTTAGAGAAGAAATCCTCATGACACCGTGGGAATCCCCAGGCCCTGGGAATGGGGGCCTTGGCTGGAGCTGTCCATGCCAGTGGCCAGTCCACCCTGGCTACCCGTGGCTTTACATGGCGTCTCTGGGCTTTGATGTCTGCAGGTTTCTGCTCCTCATTCTACCTGTCTTCATCCTCTGTGAGAATCAGCCTACACCCCCTGAATACCCAGGACCCTCCCTGGCCAGGCCCTCATCACTTCCCAGCCAGAGTAGGAACTGGGAAGCTTGCCTACATTCTTTCTCTGTTTCTCTCCCAAATAACTTACTTGCAAGTTTTTATTACAGAATTCTGCTAGCCCCGGCCCTGAGACCAGAGCCCTTATTGCTCATTGTTTTAAATCAGATCTCTGTGACCCAGCTGGCATGGAGAGCCACACACCAATAGCCGTTCATTCATTCATGCATTCGCTTCTTACAACTTTTTAATAGCATCTGGGCTTTGTGTGTCTATTTATGATTAAAAACCATTTAACCAACATCAACTTTGGTGTAGACAGAAAAGCTCAACCTCAGTTCAGGAGACCTAGGTTCAAATCTCTCCTCAGATGACTGAAGCCCCTGCTTGCTAGTATCCCCCCCTCAAAATTCCTTATCCGAGGTCAGTAATAGTAAGGTTCAGAGTCAGTGTTATGTAATGTATATTTGACCTTGGTAGACCTGGGTTTGAATCTGAATTGTTCTCCTTAGTAGCTATATAATGTGAGCAAGTCAATTTACTTGTCTAAGCCTCAACTTTCTGATCTGTGAAATGGACATAATCATCTTTACACTACCCTCTCCTGAAATTCTTAAAAAAAAAAATAAGGCCTTTGTAAACCTTAGGCTATAGGCTATAAATGTGGCATCACTGAACTGGCCCAGTGCTCTTTTAGCCCATTTACCTCCTTTCGGGTCTGTTATTACTCTTAATAGTTTGTTGACTAAGCAACAAACCAGTTCCCTCACTTTATAGACTGAGAAATTGAGGCCCACAGAGGCTGTCACATTCTCTAAGTTCATACAGCCAGTGAGCGACAGAAGCAGAATTGGAACCCAGGACTTGTAATTCCAAATCTAGGGTTTTTAAAGCTTGGGTTCTTTCCTTTGCATTTTTGATTCCGAAGCCTGTGCTATCCCCCATATGTCATCCCAGTTTCCCTTAGATATCTTCTTTTTTTCCATCCAAAACACTTACTTCAAGATCGACTCTCTTGAACTCACTCAGTTCAGTGATTCAGAGCACCTGGTTGCTATCTTTTGTGAGTGGATTAATTAGAGTAAGCTGGGGGAGAGACAGTGATTGGGAAACATTCACTATAAAATATGGCACTAGAGAATGAGGACAATCATCCTAGGACGGAGCTTGGTGCTGGAGCTCCTTCCTCAGAGATCCCATCACACTTTATACTTCCCTTATGGGATTTTTCCATTTTGTGCCCCATATTTATGTTCATGGATTTCTCTACCAGATAGCAAACTGCTTGGGGACCAGGGCTAACTGGTTTTCTGCCATGGTTATTTGGTGTCCTGTAGTATCTCACACTGAGTGGTCACTTAGTTAATGTCTGTAGAACACAAGGTGATTACCACAGGAGGGAGGGGATTGCTTCAGGAGACAGGACTGAGCCAAGAAGAGACTGACCATATTGAGCAACAAGAAGAAATCATAGCAGATGAATTTAAGTGAGCCGTTGGCACCATCAGAGAGTTCGAGCTATACAGAAAGGCAGCAGATGTTGCTGGCAGACCTGAGAAGGATGTCTATCTCTTTTCCACCTTGAGGCTGCTCACAGATAATAAATATAAGTAGAAGACCAAGCAGCTCTGGGTTTGTATTTCCAAACCAGACTTTCTATTCTAGATGCAAATTACATTGGGAGGGAGAGGAAGAGATCCAGCTGGGACCCTTTGGTAAGGGTGCAGTTCATCTTTGGAGAATTAGGTTACCTTTCCCTCAGTCTGGATGGATGTCTGTGTTGCGGTTCTCCAGGATTATATGTATTTCAAAGGGAAAGAAGTAGCCTAGACATTTCTGTGAAGTGCCTGAGGTCTTCGAGGCAGAGTTTATCACTGGTCTGGACAACAGCGTCCGAGGCCTTAGAGCCAGAGTTTATCACTGGTCTGGACAACAGCGTCCAAGGTCTTAGAGCCAGAGTTTATCACTGGTCTGGACAACAGCGTCCGAGGCCTTAGAGCCAGAGTTTATCAGTGGTCATAATGTCAGTACCAGCACCACCCTTGACAAGTCCTTCTCAGCCCCTCATTATTCCTTTTGGAGGGCTCATGCTAGAGCAGGGGTCTTAAATTGTTTTTGTATAATGGTTTCATTTGACTGTAAGGTGAAGCCTTTGGGCTCCATTTTGAAATCCTGGTTTTAAATGCATAAAACGAAATCTATAGGATTGGGAAAGAAGTTAGTTACATGAAAATACAGTTATCAAATTTTTTTTTTAAATACAAGTTCATAGAGTCTGGGTTAGGACCTCACATCATAGAGGTGTTCAAGGCTTATCTGTTTAGCAATGGGCCCCTTCCAAGGGCCATAGAGGTATTCAAGGCTTATCTGTTTAGCAATGGGCCCCTTCCAAGGGCTGGCTGAGCCCTAATGGCACAGGGTGGTATCAATATGGGATTTAAACACTGAGGTTCTAATAGCGTATCACCTGAGGAGCCCCTGTGGTTTAGAAGATATCACACAGTCTGTGATGGTGAAAGACTCACTCCTAAAATAATGACTTGGTTGAAAAGTAGGATTAACAGTAACAGGAACTGATTTTCTCTCACATGTTAAAGGTTTCGAAGGGTTCTGGGGAGGCAAGCATTGTAGGTATTATTATTCCCCATTTTACAGATGGGTGAAGTGAGTCTGGGGTTCAGAGTCACAGAGTCAGTGTCATCAGTTGAATTTTAGAAGCCAGGCCTTCCTGAATGTAAGCCCAGCCTCTTATCCACTCTATAACAACCTTGAGTACCCAGAATTCCCACATCCAAACAGGTTGAAGCCCTTGGATACCATTGGCAAGGAGGAGGGAGGGGGTCTGCCGTCTCCTTCCTTTGAGCAGTGGCTGCCACAATGTGTGATGTGTTTATAAAAATCATGAGCTCTCTTTGGTGTGAAATATCTTACCAAGCTATTAACAGTCTTAATGCAGGCTCCATATTAGAGGTCACTTATGACTTCAGTGGAGTCAGACTTCTCCACGTCTTGGGGCCATAAAAATGTTAATTGTCTTCATGATTTAAGCTATTTACTGCACTGCAGGCTTTTGACAGAAATTCCATGGAGAACCGAGAAGATAAAACATTCTACATTTGTACTGGTTCTGTCTGTTTTATTGTAACATTATAGACAAAGATATTGGGGGGGAAGGGGGCCCTTGTCCCTGCTGGGGCCTAGGGTCAAACTTGGATGTGTTGTGTTATTGACAAATCCATAATAAGAATGGAGATAAGGACCAGACCTGTTATTGTTATGTTATGTTATTGTTAAAGGGAATTCCCAGGGGAGGAAAGTCCCTTCATCAATGCAGATCAGCATCTTCTTTACAACTGAGCATTTAAAAAGATAGGACTTGCACCCAGGTCATCTTGTCTCCAAGGCCAATTCTGTGGCCAATAAGGGACATGGCCTCTCCTGTATATTACCATTAGTCAGTCAGTAAACACTTACTAAGTGCGTACAATGTTCCAGGCACTATGCTAACTACTGGGGATACAGAGAAAGACAAAACACTATCCCCTCTCTCAAGGCATCAGGAAGACTCATCTTCATGAGTTCAAATCTGGCCTTAGACACTTAGTAGCCGTGTGACCCTGGGCAAGTCAATGAACCCCGTTTGCCTCAGTTTCCTCATATGTAAAATGAGCTGGAAGAGGAAGTTACTAACCAGTCCATTACCTTAGCCAAGAAAACCCCAAGTGGGGACACAAAGAGTCAGACAGGACTGAAACAGCAACGACAAAGTAAAAAGTGGCATTCGTTGTTGTGTGGGGGTGGGGGAGAGGCACTTTAGATGAATTCTTAAAGGAGCTAAGAATGCCAAGAGGAAGAAGCAGTAAATGAGAGTGGAAAAGATAAGGAGAGAGGAGATGGAAGGTTGTATGCAGGGAACAGCAAACAAATCAACTTAGCGGAATGATGGAGAGAGGAATCTGTACCTACTGAAGAATGATGGTGGGTACCAAGTTGTGAAGAACTTTCTTTAACTGTCTAATAGATGAGTTTGTATTTGATACTGGAGAAAATTGGGAGCCATTGAAGCTTCATGAGGAAATGAGGGACACCATCAATGAGGATTTCAGCTTTGTAACTATAAGGGTGATGGACCAGAGAAGAATTTGTCTGTTTTAATGGATACCAGCTAGTCCAAGTGAGAAGGAATAAGAATATGACCTAAAGTTCGATGTGAGGAGAGAGAAGGGGATGGAAGGGAGGGAGGTCGTTCCTTGAAGAGCTAGGATCTCCTTGGATTATCAATACCCAAGGATCTGAGAGCCCTGTAATCCACTTTTGAAATACTGGGTCCCACCCATGTAGATATTCCCCCCAGGCAGATAGACCCTCTCCCTACACATGCCCACCCATGCCCCCATACCCCCTGCAGGTATATTCAGTTTGCTGGGAGCCCTCCTTGAGCTCTCCAAACACTCCAAGGACACAATTGGAACTCACATTTCTCAATTTTGATCTGATTTGTGGTTCTCAATTTATTAAAGCCAAAGACCTGCTCAGAAATTCCATGTAAAAAATCAGATTCAGACAGACCAGAAATTAACGAAGGTCAAAGTCTTTTCTTCTCTGGTATAACCATCCCCATTTCTTTTGATTAATCTGGGTTTTATATCATTTTGGGTCCCTTCCCTATCCCAGTCACTGCCTCCATGGATGTACCCCACATGGTCAATGTTCTCTCCAGAGTGTGCCAACCAGAAGTGAGATTAATTGGTCAGATAGAGTCTTAGGTCTGCAGAACCAGTATGATTGTCTACTTGGATTTAGGTCAGCTTATGTGAATTTGCATTTTACCACCCGAATTTATGATGCCAACTTTAAGTGTGTATTTTATGATTACTGAAGACAGTGAATTTGGAGCAAAAACAGCATCCTCTAATATCCATGCAGATTAGCTGGGGCCCAAAGGCCCAAGATACGGATAAAATAAGGCTGACCCACAAGAAATGTGGGCATATGTTACTTTTGTTATGAGTCAAATGAATGTGTCTATTGCACAAGACTAAATTGTAGTTTTGTTAAAAAGTGCAGCTCTGTGTGTTTGTGTGTGTGCGCACGCGTGTGCGTGTGCACGTGCACGGGCATACAGACCTTGCCCCCTTCCGTATGAACTAATGAAACCTTCACCTGGGGTTCAAGACACATTTTCAGTCAGCATCCATTTAAAATTATAGTTCATCAGTCCTCATTTGATGTTTCCTTTTGCCTCCCAGTAGCCAATAAACTCAAAGCAAAGACTGATTAAACAGAAAAGTGAGGTAAATAACAGAGACACCCCCTGTCTCCACACCACCCAATACACATACAGACACTCTTGCCTACAGATTCTTGCACCACCAATGAGAATAGTAACACTAATTGCCTGGGTAGCCTAAGTGCCTAGGGATGCATTCCAGCTACAAAACCCCTTTTTGACTTCAAATCTGCTCCTTTCTGCTTCCCTGCAGAGATAATTATGTTTTGTTTTGTTTTCTTAGCTACTTTATTCACTGAGCTGATATTATCAGATGGGTCCATTTTCTGTAGTGAGGTACCATTTGTTACTTCTCTACCGAGCTACTAATGCTGTCTCTTGTTTCTCTTTGGGTTGCTATTAGGCTTCCCTTTTCCAGGCAGGGATATAGAGAGCTCTTTTAGAAACTAGTTCATAGCTGCAGAGGTATATATACTCCTTTGTGAGACAGATCCATGCTGCACCTAGCCAGCAGAACAGAAAGTCCCTTAAGTCAACTGTCTTTTTGGCATTTTTCTTCCACTTTAGTGAAAAATCCTTCAGGGTTTGGGTATGGGTAAGTAAATTTCATTAAACTTTCATAATATCCCTGGTACTTTGAGATAGTATCATGAGAACTTCACCTAGCAGCACTGGAAGAGGCAGGAAGAAACTGGTGACCTCAGACCTCCAGTCCTATCATTATTCTCAAGTTAATGCTTTCCCTAAATGGGGCTGAACTATACAGTACATGTGCTTCTGGGACCTAAAACCCAGTAGAGATAAGCCAAGAGTCACAGAGTGCTACAATTTGAGGGTAACTGAGGAGTCATCTAGGCCAACCCCGTAGCCAGATGATCTCCCAAGTTCCTTCCTTCTCTGAAGTTACAGAATGTCAAAGCTAAAAAGGATCATATAGTCTAACACCTTCATTTTGTAGATGAGGGGAAAAAAAGGCAGTGACATACTTAAGGTCACACAGCTACTAAGTGGTAAAACTGAGACTTGACTTGGGGTCTTCAAGTTCTCTGCTCTTTCCAGTAGCAATATAGCCTTCATTGGACTCACCATGGGTTATCATAACAATGGGGGGCTTATTCTATTTTAAATGTGTGTGCTTTTTTAAAGGTTGTTTTATATTTTTCATACTATAGTCATCTATCCTTAGCCACTCAGTATAGCCAACCTATATGACAACTATGATTGACTATGTATGTGGCATTCTATGTCCACAACCTCCACCTTTATACTGAAGATGGAAGCATGGCTCCCTATTATTTCTCCACTATCAAGATTGGTCATTACGGTTCACTAGAATTTGACAGTTTGGTTTTAGCCTCATCCTGGTTTACATGAATGGAGCAGGTCTGTGTGTTATATGGCGTTCTCTTGGTTCTTCTTTCTTCCTGCTGCATCACTTAATGCAAATCTTCCCTCCCATAGCTCTCATAGGGAATTTCTCATACTGGTCATTTCATAAGGTTTAGTAATATTCCATTGCATTATTCATATATCATACTTTGTAGAGCCTTTTTCCAAACTATGGCAGCCACCTTCTTTCAAGGGTGTTGGGTTTTTGTCTCTATTAAGAGTTGTTTTAACATCACATCATTTTGTATATTAAAAATTAAGACTAGTCATTTCCACAATTATTTCTTCAATCAATGCCCAATGGCATGCCCTGTTTTCATTTATGTCAAGCATTTGAACAAAGGTCCAATAAAAAGGTGGAAGGAATGTTTGATGTCATGTCAAAAATTAATTTATTGTGCCCTTAACTGTAAGTCACAGGAAAACCAAATCAATTTGCATTTACTTCTATTTACATTGGACATGAATTTCAATGTAGTCATGTCGTTATGTACACAACTCAGCTGTGGCCTGCTTTAAACCTCCCTAGACTGTCCCCCTTCCCCCACCCTACTGGTCTCTCCCTCTTCAAAATAGCCTCAGTTACTTGAACTGATCTTTCCCTTGGGACCAGCCCATTCCTCCTGACATTGGACACATCTGTGCCAGGTCTTATGTCTGGAGCACAGGGGATGTTGATGGTGATGACGATGACAACTAGCATTCCAATCATTATTATATTTTATTGTCTGTCATTATTAACATGTTTTAGTAACTATATTATTATTACCATCATCATCATATTTTATTTATCATTATCATTTAACATCTTCTTTTATTTACTTTGTTATTATTATTTCTAATGGCCAGCAGAGTGTCTTGTGCATACCAGGTTCTTAATAAATATTTGTGGAATCTTCTTTTTGCTGAATTAGATTGAATGAATCACAGCTTCTGAGTTACTGCCTCTGTGTCCTCTTCATTCTCTGCTCCTTCATTCATCTCTGGATTTCTGTACCCCCTTCCCTTTCATAGAGTGAGAGTCAGCATTTCGCTCATCCTTCATGTTTTGCTTCCTTCACATGGTAATGCTTCATCTAAGTCTTTCCAAATGTCTTTATATCCCTCATTCATCATTTTTAATGGCATCCTAGTATTGTATTACATTCCTCTACCACAATTTATTCAGCCATCCACCAACTGGTGGACATTAAGGCTGTTTCCCATTCTTTGTGATCACAGATATCCACGGAGTAGTGACTAGAGAGTCAACCTCCAAGCCAGGAACACTTGGGTTGAGAGTCCCACCTCTGACCCACGCTGTCTGTGGAACCCAGGGCAAATCACTTAACTTTGCCACATTGTAGGCCACAGCTGTTAAACTCTAACCTGCAGAACAACTTGGGCAGGAATCAGATTAAATGAATTTTAAAATAATGTTAATTTGAGGTTTTCTAAGTCCATATGAGGTCTATAGGATCCTTCTGTGTTTGACACCATTGGTCTTGAGACTTTTCCTTACAGAGAAAGCACCAGCCTGTTTTGTTGAGGATAATTTCCTCATCTTGGTGGGTCACATACCAAAAAAGTGATGGGTCCACTTCCTCTGCCTATCACTGATGGATGTGTGTATGTATACATATGAAGATATATATGTACACACATACACATGTATACACATGAATATATGCACATGTATATACAGCTATAAATGTACTCATAAAAATACAGATATGCGTGTGAAAATAGATTCTATAAATGTGGCCATGTGTGAATTCACACACATACAACATAACTTTTGTTTCTTTTCTGATGGTTCCCTTAGGCCAGGATTTATTAAACTCTTTTTGTTTCATGGACAGACCCCTTTAGAAACTTGTCAAAACCTATAGACTCTTTGGAAGAATGTTTTTAAATGTTTAAAATAAAATACATAAGATTACAAAGGAAAGCAATTATACTGAAGTGCAGTTTTATATAGATATAGATATATAGATATATGTATGTATATATATATGTATATAGATAGATCTATGAAAACAAACAGTTTAAGGACACTTGCCTTAGAATATATTCAAATCAAGTCAACACGAGCATTTATTAGACTCCTGCTATGTACCAGGCACTGTACTAATTTCTGGCAATTCTTTAAAGGTAAAATAAAAGGTAAAAAAACCATCACTCCCTGCTTTCAAAGAGCTCACAGTTATGACTATGTATATATAAAGATACAGGCCAAACTTGAGATAATCTCAGAGGGATTTCCTAAAAATGATATGATAGTACTCAAGAATATGATTTGTTTTGTGACTTGTTTATTGTTAGATAGCTTAGCCTCCAAGAATGCATTCATTGGAGATTCCACCAGGAATGTTTATGTATCTCTTTCTCCTCAGCCCCAGCAGCACCGAGCTTTGTCACTGTTGTGTGAGAACCTCAAAGCCATCTTCTCTCTCTCTCTCTCCTCTCTCCTTTCTGTCTCTCTCTCTCTCACTCTCCCCCTCCCCCTCTCTTTCTGTCTCCCTCTCCCTCTCCCTCTCCCTCTCTCCCCCTCATCTCTCTGTCTGTCTTTCTATCTCCCTGTCTCTCTGTCTGTCTCTCTTTCTCCGTCTCTCTTTCTCTCTCTCTCTCTCTCTCAGTTTAGAACTAGGAAGCCACAGATCAAACTCCAGTTCTGGCTCTGACTTACTGCTGTATGATTGTGGTCGAGTCATTCCCACCGCAACCCCTGGCCTCTGTGGGCACCGCATCTTCCCTGATCTCCAGGCTCCCTTCTTGTTCACAGACTCCACAAGCCTTACTCTTGTGGCTAATGACATCACCCAAACCTTCTAATAGAATTATAGCCCTAGTGGTTCAGCTGCCTTTTATTTATCCTTTTACTAATATCACTGAGACCTTGTTCCAGATCTCCTTATGAAAAATGACCCTTTTAATGGTAGAAAGTTTAATGAGAACGAGGATCATCTTCTGCATAAGTGCCCTTCATACGAATTAGCTGTGCCCTGGGTCCCAGTCTAAATTGGACACCCCACTTTCATCCAGATGGCCTAATATTTTTCTATTAATCCATGCCCTTGGTCCACGCCCTATGGTTGACCTGTCTCCCCTCTAGCTTGGGCTGGCCAGTGGCCCTTGGGAATCCCTGGAGAGGCAGGTGTTGTATAGGCCCCTGTTTAAATGCTTTGTGCTTAGGGAGCCTGGATTTATGTATGTTGCATAGGAGCTGGAAGCTGTTTACCCAATTTCCAGGCTTTCTGAGACATAAATTGTGCACCAGAAAGTGCTTTTAATGCTATGAATTCGTTGAGGTTCAGCGGAGCTGATCTAAGGCTTGAATACGTTCAATATGCATGTATGTGCAAGGTGGGAAGCTGGGGATGGGGGGGAAATTCAGACAGAGGGGGTGTTGGTTTTTTTTTAACTCTCAGCAGTGAAAGGCATATTATTGGTAAACAGAGCATGCTGCTATATTGAAGATGTGGGGCTGAGAGCTGTCAGAGGGGATGAGTAGAGCCGGATTTTTATTGGTGGAAGAAAATGCTGACTAAGTTATGTTTCTCCTCAGCCCCCTTTGGAGAGAGGGTTGGGGGATGGAGCCACTGACACCATTGTGCCTGCTTCCTCTGGCAGATGCTGTTTACAGGACCCTGGCATGTCAAATGGACCTCCCTTAGCTTTTAGCTATAGGTACCAACATCTGCCTCTGCGTTTCCCTGAAGCTTAATTTTAACATTAGTTACAGTTTCTGACTCATCAGCCATGTGCCATGCATCTCTCATAAAATATTATTAAACAAGCATAAATGGTCTAGTCACTGCTTAATCCCAGCAGGGTGTAGAACACTAGAGGAGGCAGCCCAGAGGCCTGGGATCCTCCAGCTCTACCCTCCATCATCCCTGCCATGCACTGGCTGGGTGATGTGGCCAGTCTACAAGACCTGGAGAAGTCCTTGGCCATCTGCAAAATGATCTACTGTTTTGCCTTTCCTGCCTAAAGGCAGGCAGGGAGCTGGACCAAGTGCAATGAAATTCACTTCAGTTCACCAAGCATTTATTTATCAGTAACAATAGCAGTGGCTAGCATTTAGACAGCATTTTAAGGTTTCCAGAGTGCTTTCTATACCATGATCTCATTGAATCTTTATAGGCAGGTCCTATTATCATTCCCACTTTACAGCTCAGGAAACTGAGACTATGGAAGGCTAAGTTACCTGACCAGGTCACCCAGCTAGTATGGATCTGAGGCCGGAGTTTTGCTAACTCCGAAGTCTAGCGTTCTACCCCAGCATGCTACGAGCCAGGCACCATAGGCGTGTACACAGATAAGTGTAACCCCAGGACTGTCCCTCCACCAAACTGACCCTTAGTGGGTAGAATACAGGGTCATATGAGTAAATGGAAAGGAAATACAAAGTAATCGATGATCATTTCAAGGTCCCTGGAGGGTCAGTTATCATATCAGAGATGTTATCTGAGCTCGAGATTACCAGGAGACCCTTGGAGGAAGCCTTGCACTCCATGATCTGGGATTCTGTGCTGCCCTGGGGGCAAGAAGAAAAACAGCTTTAGGGGAAAGAGAAAATCCCATAGATAATAACCCAAAAAAGAAAATAATTCTGTCATTATGGACTTTATATCTGTGTACCCCTATTAATGGCAGCAAAGCAGTATCATGTCTGTTCTCTCATTCGATACATACCATGTCCCCATAATGAGGGCACATGTGTCCATGACGTCAATGGAAATACTCCCGAGATTCTGGTGGGGCCTTTGTATTTCCAGTGTCCAGCCCGCCCCACTGTAGGCTCTCCTCAATGTTTGTGGAAGATGACTTTGCAGTCAGAGGACTTGGGCTTTGCTACTTTGAGTTGGGTTACCTTGGCGAAGTCCTTTCCAGCTCTCTCAATCTCAGTGTTCTCTTCTGTAAAAGTGAAATGCTTTTTTGGACAGAGTTGTTTGCTTGTTGCCTCTGCTGTTAGACCGTAAGCTCTGTGAGGCGCCTCTTTTTTCTTTCATCTCTTCATATCCTCAGTGCTTATCATACAGCCTGGCAAATGGAGCATGCTTACTGTGTATTTGCTAAGTATATTAAGTATATTAAGGACCTTCCAATTCGAAATCCTCTGATTCCTTTGAGGAGAAACAGCTTGTTGAAGGCCACAAGCTATTGCCCGACCCAGGTCTGGAACAAAGATCTGTGGCTTGCTCTTCTAGTATTCTCCAGAGAAGTGGAGCAGGGGCATATTTTAGAGAGCAGTGTTGGACTTGGAAGATGGAATAAGTGAATTCATTCATCTACACCTCAGTTTTCTCATCTGCAAAATGAGAAGATTGGGCTCGATGTCCCCAAGAGGTAGTGACTTGCTCAAGGTCATGTAGATAAGAGATGATTGAGGCAGGATATGAACCTGTCACCTGACTCCAAATCTCCTGTTCCTCCACTGTACAACCCTTTCTTCTATCCAATCTAAAGCTTTTGCTTTTATAATGAGGAAACATGATGCCCGAGAGGGTTGGTGGTTTCCTCAGCATCACGCAGGTCATAAGTGGTCATCAGGATTTGAACCCAGGTCCTTTGAGTCTCTGCTATTTGTTATATTACATTCTTTCTCAGGCTCAGGTACAAGGACATTTAACCATGTGTTTACTGATGATTTTGGCATCAGGGCCCTTCAGGTTTTCTTAAAGAAGGATCAATATCATTCATTTTGCATATCGATGCTTTTTCCTTGAATTATATACAATCAATGTGTCTGCCTGCCTCAGAAGGCAAAGTATCATTATTTAATGACCACAGAGCAGCAGATGCTTACAGAGGCCTTATGATGAAGTAGCTTCTATCTGTGCTCAGAGGAATTAGTGATGTTCATTCATTCATCAAGCATAAAGTAAATACCTACTATATGCCAGGTGCTGTACAGGGAATAGAAATACACAAACAAAACACAGTGTGGGCAGTCTAGCAACCAAACTGGAGTCAGGAACCCCTGGGTTGAAGTCCTGCCTCTGATCCATGCTGACTGTGCAACTCTGAGCAAGCTCAGGGAGACGGAGACCCTCATTTGTAATGTGAGCGGTGTGGACTGAGCAGGCTCCATGGGCTGTTCCAGCTCTAAATCTACATGCAGAGGAGCTTATCACAAGGAGGAAATGGAAAAAGGAAAGACAGACAAGATTTGAGGAGCCACGGCCTTCTTCTTGAAGAAGTCTGGCAAGGCCACAGAGCTCAGTTAAGAGCTTCTGGGGCAAAAAACCTCAACCTCAGGGGGGAAGGAGGGAGGAAAGGAAAGAAAGAAGGAGGGAGAGAAGCAAGGAAAGGAGAGAATTTCTATCACAATATATTCCAGACCACAACCCTGTCATATAGAAATGCAATTACTATCATTTTTATTATTATCATTATCATTATTACTCTTATCTTACAGAGGAAGAAACTGTGGGCCCAGAGAGGTTAGGTTAATTAACCCAGGTTCCCACAGCTAGTAAGTGTCAGAAGCTGAATTCAAACCTAGGTATCCTTGTTCCATCACCTGTGCTCTTTCCTCTGTCCCACCACAGCCTCTTATATTGGATAGTGTGTTATACTTAAGAAAACCTAGGTCCTAATTCTGACCTTATCTGTGTGGACACCTTACTTCACTCTGAACCTCAGTTTCCTTATCTATTTTTTTTGGCAGGGCAATTGGGGTTAAGTGACACTTGCCCAAGGTTACACAGCTAGTACATGTGTCAAGTGTCTGAGGCTGAATTTGAACTCGGTCCTCCTGACTCCAGGGCCAGTGCTCTGCTCACTGCACTGCCTAGCTACCCCCAGTTTCCTTATCTATTAAATGGATTCACTGATACCTAGTTCCTCACAGGGGTAGAGTGAAGCTCAAATGAGGCAATGTAGGTAAAATGATTAGAAGAATGGAAAGGGGGCGTGTTAGAGTCAGGTATTTCTGGACCATAATGAGTCTAAGAGTCAGAATGAAGGGGAGCATTTGTAGGAGCATGGGTCTAGTGCTGGCAGATACCTCAGAGGCCATCTAACGTCATCCTTTCATTTTATTAAAAAAAAAGAAACTGAGACTGAGAGATTTGTTGACTTGCTTAAGGTCACATATAAGATCATAGATCTGCAACTGGAAGGCACATCAGATCCTCCATCTCATCCACTCCTTCATTTAACAGATAAGGAAACTGAGGCCCCAAGAAGCTAGTGACTTTCCCAGGGTCTCTCATGGGGTCATAAATCAAGCACCATTGTCCTGTTTTCCATATTAACATGACTAAGTTTCATCTTTCCTAATAGACTCTGAGTACTGTAGAATGAGAGAGGCCCCGTCTGCTTTTCTCTTTATAGTTCCCCATATTCTAATTCATTTCCTTAACTTAGCAGACCACTTAGTAATTCATCGAATATCAGAATTGAACAGGACCCCCAAGATCATTTAATCCAAACCCTCAACTTGACCAACAGGGCAACTGAGGCTTAGAGAAATGAATTGCCTGTTCAAGGTCAGACAATAAGCTAACGGCTAGGCCAGGACCAGAAGCCAAGGATCTTCGTGTTTCCATCTACAGATGAAAAAAACAAATTATTTACAGATTTATTATTTATAGATGAAAAATTTGAGACCCATTGAATGGCTTGGCCAAAGACAGAGAATAAGTTGCCCATCCAGGCCTGGGAGCCAAGGACCAGAAGACCTTTGCGCTAACTGCATGTGTCCTTGTTACACTCTTCTCCACTTCTGACTAAGGCCAACGTCTTTCTAATGGACCATGAGCTAAGGCTAAGGATGGGTTGGTCCCCAGCTTCCCCAACCCTGTTCCCTGTCTGATTATCTAAACCTTGATTTGTTCTTTCTCCCCAGGTCAGGATCGCAGTGAAGCCACTTTGATAAAGAGATTCAAGGGTGAAGGCGTCCGGTACAAGGCCAAGCTGATCGGCATTGATGAAGTTTCTGCCGCACGGGGAGACAAGTTATGTCAAGATTCCATGATGAAGCTCAAGGTAGCTAGAACTACACGGGGTGATCATTTCTACCAACAGGGAGTGGGAGAAGGTGGAATTCTTTTAGATGATGCCAGGTCATTTGTGGCCATGACAATCCAAACAATGTGGATTCACATCCACTTTCTAAGGTTTGCAAAGTACTTTGATGGAACTCGTGGTTTTAGGGAAATTAACACAATGGAGAGCTGTCAATTTTGAGCCACAGGACCTGAGTTCTAATCCTGGCTTTCCTTCTTTCTTCCAGGTCACATAACCTTTTGGAACTTCATTTGTGGCCTTTGTACAGATAGTATAGTAGTACGAATAGTGAATCCTGGGAAGTGGTCACATTCTTCAAATTCAAACTGCATATTTCTATTGGACTGAAACCTATGACCATATTTCACAAAATTATAGCTTTGGATACTACAAATCTGAATGCCTGTGACCACTTCATGGGATTTATTATTGGCACAGATTGGGATGGGATTAGACTCAATGGTCTCTAAAGACTGTGAGCCCAATATGGATAGTGTAAATATGCTGCAGGGTTAGATAAGGGAACTGAGGCCAATGAGCCTTCAGTCTCCTGCAGGCCCTTTCGCTACCATATGGACTGTGGTAAAGTGAAGTCATAAAGGAATGACTGTTACCACTGGAGGAAGAGGGAGGGAGGAAAGAACCAGGGTTTATGGTGGAGGTGGCATTATTTGAACTGGACATTAAAGGTTGAGTAGGAAGGTGGCCAGTGAAGAGTGAGAAGAATGTCATTCCATGTATAAGTAACAGCATGAGATTAGGAAACTCCAGGGCTTTCAGCATAAGAAAGATAGGCCAAGAAGAGAAGGAGTGGAAAGAAGTAATAGGAGACAAGGCTCTTAAGGCACCTATTCAGTGATTGGGCGGGGTTCTGTCAGGGAGCTGGGAACTTTGGATGTTTGTATTTCTATATAATTGGTTTCCTCTGTTTTGTTCTATGAACTTGAAAAACTTTATTCTGAGGGGTCCCAAGGCTTCCCACAGGCCCAAAGACTTCACTCCCGTAGAACCAGAACCTTTGAGGGAGATGATGCCTAAGGTTTTTTCTAACTCCGACATTCTGTGTTCTAAAATCCCTTCAGCTCAGACATCCTTTCTCTCTTCCAGCTCAATCCTTACATGTTTTAAGATATTTCTCACCTCTGACTTTTTTATATCCTAAGGCCCCTCCAAGCTCTGAAGTTCCCTATTCCAAGGCCCCTCACAACCCTGACATCCCCTGTTCTAAGGCCCCTCCCAGCTCCGACACTCCCTGTTCTAAACACTGTCCCAGAGGTGACATTCCCTGTTCTAAGGCACCTCCCACAGGTGACATGCTCTGTTTTAAGGCCTTTCCCGGTTCTGACATCACCTTTTGTAATGCCCCTCCGAGCCCTGACATCCCCTGTTCTCAGGCCCCTCCCAGCTCTGACATCCCCTATTCTAAGGGCCCTCCCAGTAATATCATTCCTTGATTCTAGTATCTGTGCCACATAATGCTGATCTTTTTTCTGAAGCATTATTATATAGTAAACCAGTACAAACTCCTTACATTCCAGCACTGAGAAATAGTAATTTCATGCTCACCAGAATCCTAGAAGGTAAAAGCCAAAGCTGCTTAACTTGAGCTTTAAAAAAAGAAAAAGGAAAATCCATCTGATGATGCTAATGATGATGGCATCTTGACATGAGACTCATAACTCTTTACTCAGAGATTTTGACCTTAATTTACATTCCATCAGCACTTAAGTCAGCTCAGCCCTTCTGGGCTAGATTAACAGACAAATGCTCATTATTCTTTTGTTTCAGGTGGAGATGGCCTATCTCCCCAACAGCTTTTTAATCTATTCCGGAGAAGGGTTCATGGTGCCTCCTTCTTTGCATGTCTAGAGTGCTCAATATACCTTTGTCAACACAAAGGAACCATTCAATAAATGCTCTCTCAATGACTTAATTAGTGGATGAATGAATAAATGAGTAAATTGCTCACTATCCCATGAAGTCTAGGAGAGCTTTTCTTGGGTCTTATCTGGGACTCCTAATCTCTACCTGTTGGTATTCTCTAACCATTCTTCAAGGCCAAGCTCAGATGCTACCTATTCAGGAAGCCCACCAGGACTCCTCTCTGTCCCTCTCCAGCTAGAAGTAATCTGTCCCTCCTATTAACTCATTACAGCACCATTGTCCTGTTTTCCATATTAACATGACTAAGTTTCATCTTTCCTAATAGACCCTGAGTACTGTAGAATGAGAGAGGCCCCATCTGCTTTTCTCTTTATAGTTCCCCATATTCTAATTCATTTCCTTAACTTAGCAGACCACTTAGTAATTCATCGAATATCAGAATTGAACAGGACCCCCAAGATCATTTAATCCAAACCCTCAACTTGACCGACAGGGCAACTGAGGCTTAGAGATGGGATTGCCTATTCAAGGTCAGACAATAAGCTAACGGCTAGGCCAGGACCAGAAGCCAACTTTCCTGTTTCCTCCCTCGGTATGCCTTTGGGAAATGCCATGATGTTTTCTCAATGAAAAAAGTACATGAGTGAATAACCAAATGAATTAGTGAATACATAGATTATAATAATAGTTGCTGAGAACTATATAGCATTTTAAGGTATTCAAACTACATACTGTCTTATTTGATGGAAAAAACATGAATGATAGAACAATGAATGATTGAAGACTGAAGGAATTAGCCAACGCACATGATCTGGTGTCAGGTTAATAGAATCCTAGATCTCAAACTAGATGGGAATTTAGTGGTTAACTAGTCCAACTATCTCATTTTACAATGAGAGAAACTGAGACCAAGAAAGGTCGAGTTATTTGCCCAAGATCACACACTTAGGATGTTGCAGAGCCAAGGTTTAAAACCCAGTCTTCTCATTCCCCATACAGCTGTGTTTCCATCAGACTAAGCTGTCAGCGTTTTAGAATTTGGAAAATGGGCCATGAGAGAACAAAGGGGCCAACAAGACTGGTACTGAAGTCGAGGATCGTTGTCCATGGGTTGACGGTATCTGACCTACCTTAGGGGGCCCCTATGCAGCAAAGCTACCAGGGAAGAGTTGCGAAAATGCCGAACTCAAACCCTGTCCTTTCTCTCCACAGGGAGTTGTCGCTGGAGCCCGTTCCAAAGGAGAACACAAACAGAAAATCTTTTTAACCATCTCCTTTGGAGGAATCAAAATCTTTGATGAAAAGACAGGAGTAAGTAAAAGAATGATATGACGGAACAGGATTGAATTTATTGACAGATGTGCCCTTAAAAGCTTTCTCTCACTGCTCAGCGATCTCCAATCCGCATAAACACACATAAGGCAGCTGACAAACTTGATAAGCTGGGCTCGTCCATCACAGAGAGCCTCTTTGCTGAGTGGTGTGGGAGGTGATTGCCCAGAATCGGGGTACCCTGGGTTGTGCTAAAAATGCCATCACACCCCTGTACCCTAATGGGAGATTGATAGAATTAGATGAGCTTGGGGTAATGCTACTGTTGATAGGAAATTTCCATCCATATTTGCCATATTAACCATGGATACTCAGCAAGGCCTTTCGTCTCAATGTCAATGAATTCTGACATCTAGGTTTAACCTCCAGTACCTTGAAATTGGAGTAATTTCAGCAAGGGAATTGGGCTCTTAATCTTTAAAATCCCCAAATCCATCACTCTGTGACCAGGAAAGCAGAGAGTGGATGTGTTCTTTGGGCCTGCCAAAGATGGGGTGAGGTACATTTCTGGGTGTGTTTATTTCAGAGTGACATTTTATGCTCAGACTCACTGATCGTTTTTGACTCAGTGGCTCCTAGAATCATAAATTTGGAGCTAGAAGGGACATTAGAAGCTATTTGGTACAAGCCACTCATTTTTATAGATGAGGAAATGAAGTCACATAGGAATTAAAATGATATGTCCAAGGTCACAGAGACAATAAATGGCTAAGCCAGCATTCATACCCGGTTCTCTGACTCCACATCCTGTGCTCAAACCAGAGTTTGTCCAAGGAAGGCAAATAAGTCAAGATGAAATTTTCAGAGTTTTTTTGTAGGTGGTTTTTTGGATAAAGAACCAATAGCAACAGAAACTGCTTGCTCTTGGTCTCTTGGAAAAAACAGAGGGTGATGGAAAGGTGAGGGCATCTGGAGGATTGGGGGAGGGGTAAAAATGGCAATGAAGAAGATCTGGGCACAGTTTGTCTGCTATCCAGTGAGGTCCAAGGACCCCTCAGTTAGATTTTTATCTAAAAAATATCCATTTGTAATCATCAGCAAGCCAAACTTCTGTATCTTTGAAGGTGAGAAATATGTCCGGGGTGTGGACTGGAATCACATTTTCAGTGGAGGCTTTTTTTCCCCCAGAGATACCTTTGGCATCTGGAATGAGATCTGCCTTACCCCTGCCCTTATTCATCCCCACAGTGGCAGGAGAGTTGGTTGTTGTTGCCTACCCCCAATAAGAAAAAGAAAAAAGAAAAAAAAAAGAAACATTAGCAGAGCAGAGTTCTCCCTAGAATTTAAAAACAAAAAGCTGTCAGAGATATTGATCCCAATTAAAGAGATTGGTTACAGCAATTTACACCCTGTCTCAAATTTCAAAGGGCCTTTGATCCGAATTCTTATATGATTAACTTTCTTTTTTTGAATTGTTAACATGGGGTGGAAATGCCTCTCGATTGAGGGCTATTCATATTATCGGATGTCTAGTTATCACTAATATCAAAGGGATTAAAATGGCTGTTAGAGTTCTGCCACACACCAGAAAAGCTTCCCAGTCCATGCTTATATGCATCCACACTTGTCTAAAGCACTCCCAACAACATTTTGATTGGCTTTCTGCTTATTGGTACACATGGCTTATCTCCCCCTACTGGACTGTGGAAGTTCCTTAAGAGAAGGGACTTGTAAAAATTAACCTTGAATTATCTCTCTGATGGCCCTCTCAGCACCTGGCACAAATTTCAGAGGCTACAGAACCTCAGGGCAAAATGACATTGTGGACAGAGAGCCAGTCTTGGAATCAGGATGGCCTGGGTTGAATCTAGGCTTTAGATTCTGGTTGGTTGTGTATCCCCCTTAGCCTGTCACTCAACTCCCCAGGACTCCAGGCAACTCTAATAGGCACACTTATTGACATTGGGAGAGGGAAGTTACTCGCTGAGAGATCCTTATGCTAATAAAATAACAGGTCTAGACACCTCCTCCCCAAAAAAATCTTATAGTTGTCTCTGATCCCTTCATTAAAGGTGAAAAAATCCATCTACATGTTCTCATGCCTTCCCCTAATTATCCTTAAAAGACCCACCCAATTTTCTGAAGACTTTCCACTGTTTTTTGTAAAGTTTCATAGATCTTTGTGCTGGGCCCATTACAAATGATGAATGAATGCATATGTACAATTGACTTGGTATCAAGTCCCCATTGCCATCCTGACTGCCCATCTCTGGGTGCATCAGTATTTGTACCTCAATGAGCCCATGGTCTTGGTCTTATCAATGACTATATCCCCTACAGTGTGGCATCATCTGGTCAAAGGATTGTAGATTCATTGATACTGTGGAGAACATCCAGAAAGAATAGTGAAGGGCCTTAGGGGATGAATGGATGTTTGAGGACCTAGGGATGTTTAATCTGAAGAAAAGAAGACATAGGGAGGAGAAAGCTTTCATTTATTAAAGTACTTGAAAAATTGTCACATAGAGAAGGAATTCTTCTTCTTCTGACTGATCACAGTGGGTAGATTTAGGAGCAATGGGTAGAAGGGGCCCAAAGACAAAGGAAGAGCTTCCTAACAGTGTGAGCCATCCCAGAGAGAAATGGACCACCATGGGAGGTAGTGGCTTTCTCCCCCACCACCACTAGAGATCCTCTAGAAAAGATGACCTCATGTGGGCCATGTAGGGGGGGTGGCATGGGTATTATTGTCCATGACTGGGCTGAACCTATGGCTCCTGAGGTCCCTTCCAAATTTGAACATCTTCAATTCTGGGAATTTGAATGAGGCAGTTGTAGGATCACTATAATAGGGGCTGCATGGGGTCACGGATGATCTTGGAGTCAGGACACAGCTCTTAACTCTGATGTTTTCTAGTGCCTAGCACAGTAGGAGCTTAATGACCACTTGGTTAATTACTTACCCTATCTGAGCCTCCATCTCAGAAGATGGGAATGGTCCACGTGATCTCTGAGGTTGCTTCCACCTCTCAATTCCTGGGAATGTAAGAATGCTGGAGGGTTTTTTTTGGTTTAGTTTTTTTGTTTTGTTTTGTTTTGTTTTTGGGGGGGGGGGGGCATGGTCCCTTATTTGCATGAAATTTCCATATCCTGTCGTATCTGCTATCCACTGACAGTGCTTACTCAGACTCAGCGGCCGCCAGAGATTCATTTTCATATAAAAGAGACAAAACATTGAAGAGGAAAAATAATTTAGGTGCCTGTGTGTTTAGTGTCTTGTTGGATGATATTGGATTTTAATTTATCACAATAAAAAATCAATTTGCAGCTCAAAACCCACACATTTTTAAAAATTGGCCCTGTCAGGGACCTGACAGCAGAGAGATAATTCAGAGGATCAGTTTTATAATTCATTGTTAGAGAAAGAGGTGGATTTGGATTACTGTTGAACCTCAGTGGGCCTGGAAGCTGAGATACTAAACTCAAAAACTCAGTGATAAGCTGGAACACTTCAGTAGGAGTGCACCCAGCAGCGGGATGGACCTGGAAACTTTGTTATATGAAAGAATGGCCAAGGAAGTGGAGACCGCTGGCCAGGAGAAAAGACTCCATGGTCAGGGGGTGCCAGTTGGTAGAAGAGAGGACACAATGATCCCTGTCTTTACAGTTAAAGGGCTCCTCTACTTGGGTGAGGGACAGAACTAGGAGCAATGAGTGTAACCTGCAGAGGTAGATTGTGATTTGATATCAGAGCAAACTTTCCTATCATTAGAGACATCCTAAAGGGCAATGGGCAGGCTTGAAAGGTAATGAACTCCCTGGTGCTGGAGGTCTTCAAGCAAAGATTAGCTGACGACCTGGTGAGAATGTTGCAGAGGGAATTCCTTCTCAAGAATGAAGTTGGCCCAGGTGTCATCCAAGACCTTTTCCTGGTCTAACATTCTGCTTTGTTCCATGGTCTCCAACAGTAGTCTTTACCCAGTCAATCAAAAGGAACAGGAAGCTCATTACCACCAAGTCGGGGACCAAGGTTCAAACCCAGGTCTTCCAGGCCAGTTTTGTAGGAATAAGTTACATTTATGCAGCCCTTTAGGGTACTGATGCCTCCTTCCTAACAAAATTTCTATGAGACATGGAGGCAAATGTTTCTACTTCCATTTTACAAATGAAGAAAATGACGATCAGAGTGGTTAAGCCATTTCCTCATGGACATACAGCCAAAAATGAGAGAATTGGAATAAAACATTGCCACTTAACCCAGGGTTCATGGACTCCAAAGGAGTCCATGGATTGATTTAAGGAGGAAGGATTCTGTGGACTTCGATGGGAAAAAAAAAAATCTGCATCGCTTTTTTTCCCCCCACACTCCATTTGGGGTTTTCTTGGCACACATACTGGAGTGGTTTGTCATTTCCTCCTCTAGCTCATTTTACAGATGAGAAAATTGAGGCAAACAGGGTTAAGTGACCTGCCCAGGGTCAAACAGCTAGTAAGTATCTGAAGCCAGATTTGAACTCATGAAGAAGTCTTCATAACTTCAGGCCTAGCTCTCTATCCACTGAGCCTCCTAATACCAGCCTCCAAACCTAGCCTATCCAGGCTGAACATGGAGCCTGTTGATTTATTGCAAGTGCTGCAGTGGCTGAGACCAGATAAGCTTAGGTTACTATCTCCTCACTCCCACTAGCCCTTATTATCCACAGAGACAGACCCATCTCCAGCTACCTAGAGTTTGCCTTGACCAATAAAACCATTGCCGTAGACATTAGCTTTGAAGAGATCATTTAGATGTCTATCACAAATAAACATTGAAATAGTCTAAACGTTAAATAGTCATAAGTCTATGAAAATATCTATTAACTAAATCTACATGATTGAGTCTAGAAGAGGCAGTGACCAGAGTTGTACGGAAACAAATCCTCTAAGCAGTGGGACTCAGGGTCAGATTGGCCCAGGGCTGGATTGGCCCTGGGTAGTAGTAGTATATAGGGAGAGGAAGGTTAACCAAATAATAGAGAAATAAACTTTGAGTTTCCCCCAAACTCAGGAAGCTGAGGTATATTATAAATCATTGCTGTCCATTTGGCTTTTTCTGGCTTTATTTCAGCACCTGATTGCTGTATCTGGAGCCTGGGGTTTATTGCTTTGCTATCGGAGCCATTTATTTTAAATTTTAATTTAAAACTCATTTTCATTGACTGTGTCTTGGTTACTTAATAAGAGATTCTATTTTTACAGATTCGTTTGTTAAAGGATCTGTTTGTATTGAAAAAGTAATACTGTAATTAGACTGAGCACTAAGATAGCTCTTTGTGGTTTTTTCCCCCAAGTACTTTACTTTGGCTAATTTGCACCAGTGCTGCAGGAGCCAGCAGGATTTTTCTCCTTGCATTAACAAAGGGGAAACTTTGAGCACAGAAAAGTTGAGAGTCTTAGTCAAGGTCAGGGCTTGACAAAGCTGGATGGAATTGGGGCTTTATATCTGGACACAGCTTTGAGAAGGAGGTTTTCTGTGATAAGAAAGCATTGGTCTTATGGGATGAGAGACACTGAACTTTAGGAGGGAAAAGATCCTTAGAACATACACTATTAGAACAAAAGACATAGAACACCAAACTGACTTTAGACCATAAAATGTCAGACCTGCAAGGAACCTTAGAACATAGAATGTTAGATCTTGCAGAACCTTGGAGAACAGAAATGTCAGAGCTGGGAGGTACATTAGGACATAGAATGTCAGAGCTGGGAGGGACCTTGGATGAGGCAATGTTGTCATACGATAGATTGTCAAATTGGAAGTGCCCCCATCTTATGATGGGTAGTTCTTACCCTGGGATCTGTGAACTTCCCTCCAAAAACATGATAACTCTCTTGCTACATAATTGATTCTCTTTGTAGTTCATTGTACTTCAATATATATATTGAAAAATATTCAGGGAAGGGGTGCATAGATTTCACCAGACTGCCAGAGAAGCCTGTCACTCTCTCACACACACAGACACACACACACAACAGGACACCTGTCTCTGAGTACCAGAGCTGGGAGAGGCCATAGGATTTGATAACTGGAGACATGTCGAAACACAGAAAATTAGAGTTGGAAGGAGCCTTCTAGCATACAGTGTTATAAGATGGAATGTCAGATTCAAAGATACTCTCGAGTCTAGTACATTGAATGCTAGAGCTGAGAGGGAACTTCAGACACAGAACACAGGATATTAGAGCTGGAAAAAACTTGAGACTCCACAATGTTAGAACATTGAATCCTAGGGTCAGCAGCAGCAGGAGCAACACTTTAGTACCTTAAGATCTTTGAAGCGCTTTACAAATATCACCTCCATTTGAGTATCACAACAACCCTATCATTATCTCTATTTTACAGATGAAGAAATTGAGGCAGATAGAAGTTGAGTGACTTGGTCAGGCTCACAAGACTGCTAAGTATCTTAAGCCAGATTTGAACTCTAGTCTTCCTGACGCCAGGTCTCTCACTTGGTCCATTGTATCATTTATAATATAATGTTAGAATACAAAATATAGAATGTTGGACCTGAAGGCATATTAATATATAGAATGTTAAAGATGAAAGGCATTTTAGAGCAGAGAATGTTAGAACATTTGAAATAAAATATCATAAAAGGGCAAGATCTTAGAGATAATCTTGTTCGCTTTAGGAGAAACAGGGTAGTCAGGAGGAAGATTTTATTTAGGGGGTAGGGAAGATGATGATTTCATTACATGACTTTACTGTTTCTTTCTTTTTTCTCTGCCTGCAAAATGGTTGCTGGGAGGCTAACCCAATTATACTCTTGGGAAATGGGATTGGATTTGTGTTGTTGTTGTCTGTAAAATTGAATTTTAAGCAAAAGAGGCTCTCAGGGTCCATGCTGTTCCTCTTTCTGACCAGCACGTTTCCCCTGTACCCCAAGATCAGCTGTACTGCCTAAAACCTTTGACCACCTTTGGTCATCACTCTGCCAATCAGCATTACCTTTGGGTCACAACATGGGAAGGCCCCCAGCCTCATTAGCTGTGCCCGGATGACACTGCCACAGGGTTCCATCTGTAACCTTCTTTCATGGTGGATTGGCTTAACCTTCCAGTTAGGAAGACTGTTATGCAAATGTTTCTAATGAGCATAAGAAGTCCCTGGTATGAAATTAAACCATCAGTGCCTAATTCTTCCTCATATCATGTGTATATTTGTATGATCATATGATATATATATATATATATATATATATATATATATATATATAAATATTTTGCATAACATATTTATGTATCACTTATTTAATTTATATAATGTATTCTATATGATATATAGTATATATGTTTATGGGTGTGAGTTTATACACACATGTAACCTAGATAATCTTAAATTAGCATACCTAGACATATAAGGCATTTATTACGAGTAGGCGGGTATGCTGACCTTGGAGATCTGAGGGATCCTGAGGGAAAAGGGAGCCCCACCGTGATGAGTAGGGTCACTCTAACCTTCTCAAACAGGACTTGCTAAGATTCTAGGATGTGAGTTCTTTGAGAGTAGGGATTGTTGCCTTCTATGTATTTGTGGCTCTTCCAGGCCTGGCATATAGTCAAAACTTAATGAATGTCTGATTGCTGGGTCCAAACAAACAAATGCAGGCCATGTTTGGAGGTTCACTTAATCTCCCTTCTTAGTTCTGCCCTCCAACTTTGGATTAGGATCAACATTCAGGCCCTTTATGTGTTTCTCATTGATTCCCGTGACCTGAACCGGTAGCCATCTTTAAACGCCTTTTTTACAGATTAGTGAGCTTACTCTGTGCTCACACTAGTCTTTGCTCAGATACTTTGGAAAACTTGGACGCTCTAGCCATAGATGCAAGGACAGTGTGAGAAGTGTTTACGCTTTCACACTAACATACAGTAGATTTGTAGATTGGTACAAATTACTACAATTGATACAAATTAGTACATTTGTATGTTAGGTAAAGTACAGAAGGATGCTAGATTTGGGGCCAAGGTCCAGGCTATTACACTGATTGTACGATTTTAGGAAAGTCACTTTGCCACTCTGTACCTCAGTTTCCTCATCTGTAAAATGCGCAGATTGGATCAGATGGTTTCTGATATCCCTTCTAAATTTGTGATACAGATATATTTGGAATTGTACCTGAAATTATATTTGAAAATGTGAACACGAGCAAAGATGTTGCCAGAGCCTTTCCAAATCTAAGAGTCTATGATTTTGAATTCCTCCTGTCTGAGGTGGGGGATGACAGCTTTCTGCCCATGACACCCTAGCAGTGCCTTGGTTCATTATGGCTTCATTACAGGGAGGGGATAGGATGTATCATCATGCTGATCATACTTATTTCTAAGAGATGAAGAGGATTGACTGGAGTCAGAGAACTTGGGTTCAAATCTCACCTCTGTCCCTGGTTTCCATTTCCTCTTCTGTAAAATGAGAGGGTTAGCCTAGTTGGCTTCTGAAATCCATCCTACCTCTAAATCTCTGAACCTGTGAAGTCAATTCATTGTAAAAAGCATGAGGTCAGGGGTGTGGATTGCTCACACAATACTCCTAGCAACCTATGCTCTCATCCATTTGGATGCCTTCCCCTCCAGCAACACAGGCTCCACCCCATTCATGGCTGCCCATCCTGGGTGACTGTCATCAATGTCGTCCCATGAGTCATCATAGGAGGTTTACCCACAGTGCTAGGGACCATCACAACTTTCTCCTAATCTATGAAAATCTCCAGTGGGCCAGGCTCATTCTATCAAATTTCTCTCACTTTTACCATGTGACCAGCCCTCCCCAATTATTTTTCAAGCATCTGTTTCCTTGGTGACCTCCTCTTCTCCAATTCCTTACTTTCTTGCTTGTTCCATCTTACAAAAAGAACCTTGAAATGAAAATGACTTTACCCTCCTTGAACTTACAGTCCAATTGGGAGACAAGTTATGGGCACACATAACTGGACCACAAACTGGAACAACATTAATATACATAAGAAGGCAAGCAGTTTTATCAACATCAGCACCTTGAGGACAAGGACCATTTTTCTTTGTATCTCTAGTATCTGGCACATTTGGACACTTGAATGTTTCATTGGCATCTGGGTGGCTTAGTAGGAAAAGGGGCTAGAATCAGAGTCTGGAAAAGTGGAGTTTGAATCCTGCCTCAGCATTCACTAGCAGTGGGATCCTGGCCATGCTCCTTAACCTACTTCTGCCTCAGTTTCCTTATCCATGAAATGAAACATGGGTAGAGTATGTAATGGATAGAATTGGAACATGGAAGACCTGGCACTCAGGCACTCACTAGCAAAGAAAGTCTGGGTATACTAGTTAACCTCCTTCTGCCTCAGTTTCCTTAGCTATAAATTGAAACAATGGGTAGAGTGCTTGAATTGGAGGGTGGAAGACCTGGGTTTGATTCCTGCCTCAGTGCTCTGTAGCTGTGTGACCCTAAGTGTTCTTTAGTCTCTCCCTGCCTCCGTATCTTCAGATGTAAAAGGAGGCAAATTGAACTTGATGGTCTCCATGTCTGATTCTGCATCTATGATCCTTTGAATTGGATAAAGAAAAACAAAGTGATTTGAGTGAGGACAAGAGAATATTTTTGTCAGTCTGTGGATTATGTGCGTATTAAAGAAAAACCTCCCTAAAGATGGAGCTTTTCTTGTGGCTTCCTCAAATACAGTGCTGGATGCATACCAGCAAATTCAGATAAGATAAAACATTAATCACCTTCATATATTTCAAATAGAAAATATTTTTGAAAAAAACAGTCACTTCTGTTTGGAGTACCAGGAACCAGACAGGGGTCATATTCCTTCCAGTCTTATTAACCTATCCCCCAAAGAAAATGGATGACTTTTGGAAAGATTATCTCCAGAGTTAGTGCACCTGGGTTCAAATTCTATCATTGCCTCTCATTATATAGATGACCTTGACAATCATTTAACTTCCTTGTGCCCCATTTCCTTGCTTGTAAAATGATGGCCTCTGAGGTCCCCTGTAGCTCAAGATGCTACTGGACAATAGGGTAGCTTCCCAAGGGCAGCGCCCATGCCCACACAGAAGGCCTCCCTCACTGTTACCGCAGTAGCAGCTCTTGGAAACATGGCAGCCTGGTGGAAAGTGGATAAGATGATTTAATAGGCCCATTCTTAACTCTAATTGCTAATCTTCTCTGCAGGGAAGTCCCTCTCATTTGCCTGCATTATAAACTCCATCAATTTGTTTATCTATCCATTAAAACTGCCTGGGTGCTCTCAGGCTGCTGGAATAAGCTCTGTGTTCAAAGCCTGTGGCTGGGGGAGGGGAATGCTCTATTAGGAGGCTATGATAACAGGGATGCTTTTGACACTTTATTACTCTGTATATAAAGCACGTGGGACAACAGTGAAATAGGTGCCTGGAGAGTGTGAATAAATGTCACTGTAATTGATAAAGTCTCCTTTAATAAAAGGGGCTGGAAGCAGCTCCCAGGAAGACTGCAGGGTACATTGTGAAGAGTCTTGGGTTTTGAGTCACAGGACATGGGTTCAAATCCCAGTGCTGTCACATATTACCTGTGTGACCTTGGTAAGTACTTTAAAGTCTCTGGGTCTTGATTTTCTCATCACTAAAATGAAGAACTAAATGAATAAAGGGAAAAAAAATTCTTAAACTCATTATGTTCTAGGCACTGTGCTAAGCCCTAGAGACACAAACATTAAAAAAAAAAAAACAGGCAGCCCCTGCCCACAAGGAACTTATATTCTAATAAGGGGAAGACAGCATACATAGAGTAATGGTGACCACGGAGGAGTGTCCTTTAACTCTAAAGATTTCATCTTCTTGGCCCAAAATAAGATGGATTAGAAGACTTAAATCGACTTATGTTTCCCTACCTATAGCAATTCTCCAGTCCTAATAGTTCTAATTTCTGGAGCACTTTTAAGCTTTGCCAAAGACTTTTCCTTCCAACAAAACTGTGAGGTAATAAGGGTGAACAATATTGTTCCCATTTAAATGAACAAACTGAGGCTGAAGTGGGGGTTGGCGGAAAGTGATTTTCCCAGGTCATAAAGCTACCATGTGGGATGAATTGGGGCCAAGATTTGGAGCCAGGTCTGTGAATTCCCAGTCTCAATTCCCTTTCCATGGCTCCGTACAGCATTGCCCAAACTCCATTGGGATGCTATGAAACTCCATTTTTAACTTTATTACTCTGGGCCTCTCACATGATAAGCATTTAATAAATGCTCTGTCTACATCTGCCTATCTGTCTGTCTGTTCATCCATCCATTTATCCATCCATCTGTCTGTCCGTCTGTCTGTCCATCTGTCCACCCATCAATCTGTTCTGTCTGTCTATCTGTTCATCCATCCGTCTGTCCATCCATCCGTCTGTCTGTCTGTCCGTCCGTCCGTCCATCCATCCATCCATCCATCCATCCATCCATCCATCCATCCATCTATTCTATCTTTCTTTCTGTCTGTCTATCTGTCCGTCTGTGTCTCTGTCCATCTGTCCGTCCATCCGTCCATCCATCTATTCTTTCTGTCTGTCCATCTGTCCATCCATCCATCCATCCATCCATCCATCCATCCATCCATCTATCCATCCATCTATCTATCTATCTATCTATCTATCTATCTATCTATCTATCTGTGTCTGTCTCTCTGTCCAGCCGGCCGTTCATCCATCCGTCCATCCATCTATTTTTTCTATCTATCTATCTGTCCATCTGTCCAGCCATCTAGCCTGTCTGTCTGTCTGTCTGTCCATCTGGCTCGCCGGCCATCTGTCCGTCCATCTGTCCATCCATCCGTCCATCCATCCGTCCATCCATCCATCTATTCCGTCTGTCTGTCCGTCCGTCCATCTATTCTATCTGTCTGTCTATCTATCTATCTATCTATCTATCTCTGTCCATCTCTCCATCTGTCCATCCATCCATCCATCTATTCTATCTGTCTGTCTGTCCATCTGTCCATCCATCCATCTGACAATGAAAACAACAACAATAATAAACTGTACCTGCCCGGCACTGTGCCAAGCACTTTACAATTGTTATCTTATTTAATCTATCTAATCAACCTGGAACTACTAGCAGTTTGGATATGTACACACACAGTCCATACATACACATGTATATAGGGATACATGTGTACACATATGTATGTGTATATAATATATGCCTACATCTATAGGAAATGTTCAAGTATATGTAAATGTCAGTTCTCATACTCATCTCATCGTGGTCATATATCATGAGGCCTAGAGAGGACCCTAGAGATTAAGCCAGGGAGACCTGAGCTGTTTCAGCAAAGGGGTACCAGGAGCAGCAATCACAATGTATAAGGGCCTCACAAAGATTTATTGATAGTGACGACGAAGCATAGTCTGTTAACTCTCTCAAAACATGCAAATAGCAGTAATGCAACGTTAGCCTCCTCCAAAAGCTTAAGCACCTTTGTACCAAATTCGGTAATTAGAAACCTAATACTTGTCACTGATGAGTTTTGATCAACTCTATGCAATTATTGGCTTTGGGCATGCAGAACTACGCTCAGGAATTCATCCAGTATGTTCAACAAGGACACATTTCAATTCTGTCTCCAGGATTTCATCCCTAAATGGTCTGGACTTTCAGCTTCTATTTCTACAGTTTTCATGAAAGAGAACGCACTGAGATGGAGAATAAGACATACTCTTTTGGACATGGCCAATAGGAGAATTGTTTTGCTTGACTATGCATTGACTGTGCATATTTGTTACAGGGGTTTCTTTTTGTTTTCTGAGAGGTTCGGAGATGGAAAGGAGAGAAATAAATGCTTTTTAACTGAAAAAAATCACTATTATTATTTTCCTAGAAGGAGAAAGAAAGAGAATGTCCTGTAGAACCAAACATAGACCAAGATTTGAGAACAGAACCAGATGTCTTTCAGACTACTATTCCGCCAGTGAAAATGTGCTTGTTTTTCTAATTAATCATTTAAGGAATATTTGAAGTTCTATAGTCCAACTCGCTTATTTTGCAAATGAGGAAATTGAGACACAGAAAGGTGAAATGATTTGCCTAGCAAGTGTCCGAGGAAGTATTTTAACCCAGGTATTCGTGACTCTCAATCGACTTCCCCATCATAAAACTCTCCTTCAACAAACATTTATTGAGTGACTTCTGTGGGCCAGCCACTGTGCTCGGTGTTTGAGATATAGAGACAAAAATGAAATGGCTCCTGATCTCAAGGAGGTTACATTCCTTTGGGGGCATAATAGCATATAAACATATAACTGTATATAACATGCAAATAGATATGAAATATATACAAAGTAAATACAAGGTAATTGGTGGGTGAATTCAGTAGCATCTAGGGAGATCAGAACCAAGGGCTTCACCCTTCAGTCGAGTGTGCTGTGTTAGATCTGGCAGATGTGCGGTAAACTTATAAAATCCACTCCAAACCCTCATTTGACAGATCTGCAAACCTGAGGGAGCCCATAGTGAGTGTAAATGAGAACCACATTCCAACCCAGGACTCCTAACTCTTAATATTAGAGAGCTTTACATTATGCTTCCTAGGACTTCCTAGAAATTAGGGAGGGTGTTGGAAACTTGTCTGTGTGGTTTGGGAATGCACTCCAGGCAGGATGGTGGAATTAAGGGAATGATCTTGAGTATGGTGCTTCCCTGGGCCCCTGGAGGCTTGGCCTTAAGTCCAGACACCGCCGCCTCCTTCTCCTCCTCCTCTGCTCTCAAGTGCTAATCGATAACACCAAATACATCTGATTGACTTCTTGTCAGAGTCCCATTTCATGACAATGGAAAGCGTCTCCTCTAATTTGAAACCTGATTACTGCATGGTAGTGCCTCGGTTTTTTTTTTTTTTAAGAAATGGGAAAAACATCTTTTTTTTTAAATAAAGGGGGGAGCTTTTAGGGTAGGTTGTCTTGGATGGGGGGAGCTCTCTCTTTGCCACATCATGTGCGCATTTCCAAGGAGCTGTTTCTGCCAAGCTCCTCTTAAGTTAATCTTTTAAATTACAAGGCCCAAACTTGAAAATACAGCAAAGACGAAAATAACACCATCTGCATTCTATTTTCATTCATTAGGAGCTCTGGAGGAGCCTAATAAAAAAAAATATGAAAGTTCCTAAACAGTATTTATTCCATTTTCTGAGAGATCTGGCATATCCTCTCTCCAAATAAATCCTGCCTGCAAATTTGGTGCATGTAAAACCCCAGCTCCACCATTGTTAGGAGAGAATAAATGAGAACAGTATTTGGCTCGTGGTTCTGTGTCCACAGCCGAGCCAGACGAGGCCACTGCAACAAGGCTTCCCAAAGCAAGGCCAAGGGGTTAGTTTCCATAGAAACTCCCTGAGCATTGAACATGTAAGTTCATGTAAGTTCACCACCAGTAAGGCAATAGATATGTGCATCCTTTAAGTAGCATATACTCCCTGTCAGTGGCCACTGTTCAATTTTGTCTTCGTTGTTGTTAGTGGTGATTTTCTTAACTGTTCAGAGAAGAACATCAGAGATCTATTTCCTTTTTTTTTCTTCAAGGAAAACTGTGGTAATGACCTAGATGATAGATCTCGAGCTAAAATGGACCTCAGAAACCAGCAAGTCCACCCCCTACCTTCTACAGAGGAGGACGCGGCCTAAGAGAATTTAAAAGTTTTGCCTAAAATCATAGAGGCTTTAAGTGACAAACTTGGGATCGAAACCCAGTCCTCTGCCTTGAAAACCATCTTTTGTTGTTCCATCATTTTCTAGTTGTTTTTCACTCATCTCTAACCCTATTTGGGGTTTTCTTGGCAAAGACTCTGGAGTGGTTCCTTCTCTAACTCATTTTACACATGAGGAAACTGAGGCAAGTAGGGTGAAGCAACTTGCCTAGGGTCGCACAGCTAGGAAATATCTGGATTTGAACTCTTGAAGAGGAGTCTACTGGACTCCAGGCCTGGCATTCTATGTAGTTATGGCGCCACCTAGCTGCCCCCTCCCCAAATCCATCTGGCATCATAGAAAGAGAACTGTATGGTAAATCAAACTTGAATTTAAGTTCTAGGTTAACCATGTATTCACTGTATGACTTTTTGACAAGGCCTTCCCATGTTCCTGGACTCAGTTTCCTCCTATATAACATGAAGAGGTGGAGGCAGAATCATAGCATAATAGATCTGGATCTGGAGGAGACCTCAGAAGTCATCTAGTTCAACAGCTCCCATTTACAGAGGAGGAAACTGAGGCCCCAGAAGCTTAAGTGACTTGCTCAAGGAGGTTAAAGTGTCAGAGGTAGAGTGATGCCTACAGAAAGAAAGCACCAGTTAAAACTCATTAAGTCCTGGGTTCAAGTCCTGATTTACTAGTTCTTTGACCACACCATTTTATAGGATTTAGAAGTAGACGGGAGCTTGGAGATCATTAAGTCTGGTCCTCTTGTTGTTGGTGAGGAAACTGTGAGAGAAGAAAGGGAAGCTGTGCAGGGTTATCTAGCCAAGGGTGTGTTGGATCAGATGGCCTTTGAGATCAATCAACAGGCATTTACTGCTTCCAAAGAAAGGCAAAACAAGGCAAAAGAAAAACAAACAAGTAAAAATAGTCTCTGCCCTCAAAGAGCATTAGGGTTAAAGTATTAGGGCAGCTAGGTGGAACAGTAGATTGGGCACTGGGCTTGGAGTCAGGAAGACTCCCCTTCCAGAGTTCAAATCCAGCCTCAGACATTTACTAGCTGTGTGACCCTGGGCCAGTCACTTAACCCTGTCTGCTTCAATTTCCTCATCTGTAAAATGAGCTGGAGAAGGGAATCACCCCAGTATCTTTGCCAAGAAAACCCCCAATGGGGTTATGAAGAGTCAGCACTGAACAGTGACAGCAGGAGGAATACCCATTACCATTACAGCAGCAACAGCAACAACAACAACAAAGAGGTTTGAAATAGCGCTTTAAGATTTGCAGAGTAGGTCTTTACAAATATCACATTTCATCCTCACAACAATCCTTGGGAGATAGATTGTAATGAGACTCCGGGGAGTGGCAGCAGGAACAGGGCATGGCCAAACAACCAGCAAAGTATACAGCCTTCTGCCTCAGCAAACCCTTACCTCTCTCCTGAATTGGGGAGGTTGCTGGCGGGGAACAACTAATTTTCTGGGACCCTTTCTAATTAAGGAATTCTGCTACCTTTGAGTCCTCTTTTCGTGGACATTTGTGATCATTGTCTGTCTTGTTCTTTTGGTTCAGTTACTTTGCTTTGCATCAGTTCATAGAAATCTACCCAAGTTTCTCTGACCACACAACTGTCATTTCTTACAGTGCAGTGATATTCTTTCGTGCACCCGATAAGTGGCCACTTAGTTTATCTCCAGTTACTTGATACAATCCAGATCATAGAAGTGATAAATTATTGAGGGTTTTTTTTTGGGGGGGGTGGTTGGAGGGTTGGAAATGGGTATGCAATTTCAGTAGAATGGGGAAATTCTCTCTCCCTTTGCAAGTCACATGTCATCTGTAACTCTGACTTAGACAGTCTTAACTAGTTACCTAGACCACCAAGAAACTAAGTGACTTTCTCAGGATCCTAAAACTAGCATATAGCAGAGGTAGGATTGGAACCCAAGTCTTTCTGTCTCCAAGGCTAGCATTCCATTCTTAAACTCCTCTCTAAGTACTGATTCTTTTCCCTCCTAATTAGCAAGCAATAATTTTTTTCTCCCTCCTACCCTCACATCCAAAAAAGAGTCAAACCAAGTCTTTGTAACACATATGCATAGTCAAGGTAAGATTCCCTGGGTAGCCATGTCCAAAACACTGCATTTCATTGTGTACCTTAAGCCATTTCTCAAACCATAGTCACCCTATCCAGGAAAGAGCTTTGCTGTACACTGCGGCCCTAGTCCAAAGGGCTTCAAAATTCTTGCATATTTTTATCTCAGCTTTCAATAGACAACAAGGGTTGCATTTTGCCTCTTGCCCTTAGTTATGTGTCCTTTCTGCAAATCAGTGTTGAGGGGTTTCTGTTTGTTTTGTTTCTGCTGGCAGCCATGTGCAAAGGCGAGGGGGAGGGAGGCTGAGCGGCTGAGATCAGCCTAGCTCCACGGGGCTCGGTCTGCTTGGCCTGAATTGAAGATAGCATGTGCACGGCACCATGGCCGGCCACGGGGGAGCTGGGATAACCTCTCATGCTCCAATTCAGTGGCCCTGAACTTGTTCCACAAGATGATTCCCAGATGGGGTGACAGCATTTATTCTGAAGTTTATCATTTTAGTCCAGGTTGGAGCTCCAACACGATCTCAACACATGATTTTAGTTGCTCCTAAATAAGTGTAAGGCAGAAAAAGAGCCAGATTTCTGAATGACAAACCACTTTTTTTCAGTGTATCAATCGAATTGTTTTTTTTAAATTCTGGTCAGCTGAAATACTACCGAACCCACCCCTAGTCTAAAATAGAAGGTTAAACACAATATAGGAAGAAAAGTCAGCTGACAAACAGAATGCCTACTGTGAATCAGGTGCTGTGCTTTATAGATGCAAAGAAGGGCAAAACATATTACCTGATCTCAAGGAGGTCACAATCTAGTGAGGGAGACAACAGGAAAATAATTATAAACAGGATAAATAGGAAATAATCAACAAAGAAAAGGCACTAACATTAAGGGGGGGTCCCTGTAGAAGATCGGATTTGTGCTGGAATTAAAGGAAAGCCGGGAATCCGGGAGGCAGAGATGAGGCGGAAGGAGAAGGTTCCAGGCATGGGGGGATGGCACAAGATGGGACACATGGCTATTTGTGGTCAGATCTCATTGAACAGATTGAAGACCTCTTGCCTCTAGCATATCATTACCAACTCAAAGTCCTTCCCAGTCAGATTCCCGCTTTTACTTTTCTAGGCTTATTACACATTGTTCCCCTTTACACACTCTACATTCCAGTCAAACTGGCATCTTTAGGCTCCTTTTTTTTTGTAGAAGCAGCTAGGTGGTACAATGAATAGACTCCACTGGGCTTGGAGTCAGGAAGATTTGAGTGCAAATCTTGCCTCAGATTTTAATTGCTGTATGACCCAGGGAAAGTCACTTAACCTTTGTCTGCCTCAGTTCCCTTAACTTTAAAATGAGGATAATGGCCCCTGCCTCTAAGGGTTGTTGTGAGGATCAAATGAGATAAGATTTCCAGATGAATTTTGTTATTATTTTGTCCAGCTCAGTAAAATAATTTTTTGGTAGTTCGATTGGTATGGCACTGAATAGATAGATTAATTTAGGTAAAATTGTCATTTTTATTATATTAGCTCAGCCTAACCATGAGCAACTGATATTTTTCCATTTATTTAGATCTGATTTTATTCGCGTGAAAAGTGTGTCATAATTATGTTCATATAGGCCCTGGGTTTGTCTTGGCAAATAGACTCCCAAATATTTTATAGTGTCTATAGTAACTTTGAATGGAATTTCTCTTTCTATCTCTTGCTGTCGGGCTTTGTCAGTAATGTATAGGAATGCTGGGGATTTATGTGGGTTTATTTTATATCCTGCAACTTTGCTAAAGTTGTTTATTATTTCAGGTAGTTTTTTACTTGATTCTCTAGGATTCTCTAAATAAATCATTACATCATCTGCAAAAAGTGATAATTTAGTTTCTTCTTTGCCTATTCTAATTCCTTCAATTTCTTTTTCTCCTCTTATTGCTACAGCTAAAGTTTCTAGTACCAAATTGAATAGTAGGGGTGATAATGGACATCCTTGTTTCACCCCTGATCTTATTGGGAATGCATCTAGCTTATCCCCATTACAAATAATGCTTGTCGATGGTTTTAGGTAGATACTATTTATAATTTTAAGGAAGGTTCCACTTATTCCTATGCTTTCTAGTGTTTTTAATAGGAATGGGTGTTGTACTTTGTCAAAGGCTTTTTCTGCGTCTATTGAGATGATCATATGGTTTCTGCTAGTTTTGTTGTTGATATGGTCAATTATGCTAAAAAAACAATCTGCATAGTGCCTAGCACATAGGAGACACTTATTTCAGTCCTTCCTGACATTGGATCTCCCATCTCTGAGTCTTTGTACAGGCTGTGCCTATGCCTAAGAACACTCTCCCTCTTCACTTCAACTCAAGAACACCTAGTTTCCTTCTGTGCTCAGCTCAATTAACTACTAAAGGTAGCTTGTGATTCTCTTCCTCCCCTTACTAATTACCTCTTCCTAGGAATGATCTTTGATTTTACTTCGTGTGTGTTTCTCACTTGTCTGTGATTATCTACTTTTCCCTCAATAGAGTGTAAGCTTCTTGAGGACAGGGACTGCTCTCATTTTTTCTTTGTAACTTCAGTACCTAACACAGTTCTTTGTACATGAAAGGTGTTTTAATAGGTGCCTTTGAGGAGAAAAATGAATAAATACTTATTAATTAAATTGAATGGAATTTTCCTAAGCCCTAGAGCACAGAGCTAGGACTCATGCCTGCTATGAGGAGAAACGTCTCAGCAGTTAGCTATAGTCTGCCCTGCACAGCAGTGAATTCTGTCTCATTGGAGATCACAAAGCAGAAGTCAAATTGAGGTTTCCTTCAATTTTAGAATATAGATTCCCATACCCATTTTAGGGAGTTGAACTGTTCTTTTTCAATTCTTCTTTCGTATGATCCTTAGATTACTAAATCATCCCTTGTAATAACTTCCATTTTTCTAATATTTGAGGGATTAAAATCAAGAGTTTGCAGAAAAAGCAGATTTAGTCTGCGGGTTAGGAGGTTGCACAGCATAATGGAAACTATTACATTTAAAGGCAAGATATGAATGTTAAAATCATAGCTCCAACAAGATCACAGTTGGAAGGGACCAAGACAACCATCTAGTTCAATGCATACCTGAAAGGAATCACTGCTTATCAGCTGTTTGACTAATGAGCCAATCACTTTTTTTCTCTGTATCTCAATCTTCTCATCTGAAAAATGGGCTCAGTGAATTTGCACTTCTTACCTCACTGGGGTTTGTTGTAAGGACAATGTTCTGTAAAACTTAAAGTATCCTATTTTTATTTCTCGAAGCAGCCTATAATTATCGTCATGCCATGAAATTACTTCCCTCATTGTAATTTGGCTCATGTCTGGCTTGTAACAAGCAGTAAGAAAGAAGAGCTATCCAGGGTCCTGAAAACTCATATTGGATTTTGCACTATAGGATTTAGTGATTTCCTTTCCTCCACTAAGGCAGATTGCAAACCCATCTAGAGCTAAACAGATGGGTCTTAAAAGTATTGTCTGAGGCTGAGAGGGTCTAAGGGATTTGCACAAGGTTAGTTTCATCATGTGTGTTAGAAATAGGATCTGAACCCAGATCTCTTCAACTCCCCCACCCCTGCCAATCTATTCATAATTCCATTCTGCCTCTCATAAATGTTCTGTCGTTCTAAATAAAAAGGCCTTAGTGTGATCAATCTGGGAACAGTGTGAAGCTCAGAGTCAAGCCCTGTTTATTCTAATTGGCTTTTGTAGGCAAGAGTCTGTCCCTGTCCCTGTGGCCCATCTGTTAGGCAGGGAGAGTAATAACTCAGCCCTCCCTGGGAGGTGATGTGAATTCACCCATCCATGATTTAGAGTATTCTGAGCATTTAAATGACACCTGGGGTTATTGATCTCTGAAGTGCAGCAGATTGTGTTCAGAAATTGCTTAATGAGATAATGCTGCTCTTAGAGTTGTGGGGCCTGAGGAAGCAGGTGAAGTAACTGCTTCTCAAATCTATCACCCTCCCTCCTCTGTCCTCCCTCCCTCTCCCCCATCTAAATTACAAAATTACTGACCTGACCTGAGAGACCTTGCATTTCCCCACTCAGCTTTTCATTCAAGCCTCACTGCAACATCGAAAGGTTGTCATCCCCATTGTATATTTCTGCAAACTGAGGCTTATCCAGGTGAAGAGATTTGACTAAGGAGGCATCAGGACACACTAGAATGATTACTGGAAGAGATGGGGAGAAATTTGGGAATTTAAAATCTTGTGGAAGTGAATGTTGAAAACTGAAAATAAATAAAACAAAACAAAAACCAGCTTCTTACCTCAGTTAAAAAAATATAAAGGACAACAATAATCAATATGTGAGGGGTCATAGAAAGATGAATGCACTAATACATTATTGGTGGAGCTGTGAATAGTGTAGTCTAACCATTCTGGAAATCAAGTTGTAATTATTAAAAAGAACACTCACTCAGGAGCCAGTGAACCTCAGTTTGATTGCCACCTCTGACACTTGTTACCTCTGTGACTTTAGGCAAGTCGCATGAACTCCTTGGGCCTCCATTTCCTTACCTATACATTGAGGAATTGGATTAAATGGCCTGGAAAGAAGGAAGGACAGAAGCACTTACATAGTCCAGCACTCTGCTGATATTATCTCATCTGATCCTCACAAATAACACAATGCAGCCAAGTAGGTGAGTTGTCTTATAGTTGAGGCAGACAGGCTATGTGACTTGTCCAGGGTCCCACAGCTCTCAAGTGTCTGGGGCCAAATTTGAACTTCCTAACTCCAAGATCAATGCTCTATCTACTGTGCCACCTAACTGCCTGCCCCGAGGGCCTTCAGGCTCTAGATGTATAACTCTATTATTATTATTCATGGATTAATCATTGATATAAGGTGGAAACATTTCTTTGATTGAATCTTTCACACTTTAGTTGTATTGGTTTTATGGGAACCCGGCTTGCCAGCATCCACAGTGAGAGGCCTGTAGGGATCAAAGAGGAAGATCTGACACCACCTGCTCTGGGTGTAATGACATCTGATTGTTTTTAAGGACTCCTTAGGAAAAAGGAGCAGGGGTACCACTCAGATTTCTGCACCACCGAAAAACTGATGGCAGAGCTTGAAACATACCACAGGACTTCTATTGAGAGTGGTAGGACTCTCCAAATACGTCCTGAAACTTGAGCCCAGCTTGGCCCAAGAAACTATATAGAGGAGCTATAATGACAGGATACTATCCTCCTTGTAAAGTACCAGACAGTAAGCAGTCACACTGTGGTGGCCCAGAGGTGAGTATTATTCAGGGTCCTGAGAGTTTACAGGATCGTAGGATGGAGGTGGGGAGGGTTCTTAGGAAGGGAGGAAGGGAAGGAGGCAGGGAGGAAGGGAAGGAGAGAGGGAGGAAGGAAGGAAAGAAAGATGGATAGATAGAAATGTGGATGGATAGAAAGATAGATGATAAATGGATAGATGAGTAGATGGATGATCGGATGATAGATGAATGGATAGATATATGGATGGCTGGATAGATTCCCTTACTCTCAGTTTCTTATCATAAAAATAGCTCATGTATGTTGTGTTTCAAGATGTTATCTTATTTGATCAATCCCATAATGTGAAGTAGGTGTCATTATTCTCATTTTCCTGAAGCCAAAGCAGTCCAGTGATACAGAGCTAGTAAATGTCCAAGGCCAAATTTGAACCCAGGTCTTCCTGAATCCAAGCCCTTGCCCTAGCCACTGCCTTCACTCTTGTTGGAAGAATTTAGGGTTATTGGCATAGAAAAGAAAAAATATATATGTATATTATATATGTATGTATGCATATACAGAGAGAGAGAAAGAAAGTGGGGAGGAAAGGACGGAGGGGGAGAGTGAGACAGACAGAGGGGGAGAGGGAGGGAAGAGAGAGAGAGAGAGAGAGAGAGAGAAAGAGAGAGAGAGAGAGAGAGAGAGAGAAGAGAGGAGACAGAAGGGAGAAGAGATCACTTACTTCAGAGGGCTTTTGTGAAGCTTGAGTAAACCAGTGTATATAAAGTACTTGCCAAAATTCTGTATCAATGTCAGTTTTAAGAGCTCGGATTCTAAAGTCAGAGGACCTGGGTTCAGATTTTGCCTGTGATGCTTACCATGGTGTCATGTTAGGCAAGTCATTTTTATTTTCTTCGCCTCAATTTCTCCATCTATAAAATGGGGTGACTTGACTACCTGGTCTCTGGGTTCGTTCTAGCTCTAGATCTATGATTTTCTGGTCTCCAAGATCTCTTCCCATTCTGTAGCTATAATCCTGTCACTTAATCTCTCCCAGCCTCAGCGTCTTTATCTATAAAATGGGGGTAATGATACCTATAATACCAACCTTACAATGTGAAGAGTCAATGAGATAATGTTTATAAGGTGTTTTACTAACCTTATTAAGTACTCTGAAAGTATTAGGATCAAAAGTGGCACCAAGACTGTGAATTTGGGAGAAGGGAATGAAGGTAATACCCTTGGTAGTAAGAAGGAAGTTCAGTAGAGATAAGGTTTGGGGGAAAAGCTGATGAGTAGGTTGGGACATTTTGAGTTTGAGATGCCTATTAGCTGGTATTCCTAGGAGATCTATTGATGAGGGTGCTTCATGAGAACAAAGCTCTTTCCCCATTACCTCCACTGTTGTGAACACAAATCGAGAATTCAGTTAAGTGTGACTTCATTCCAAGATGGAGAGCCAGGTCACTTAGGTGATAATCTAGATGCAGGTAATTAATAGGTTTATTATTGTCTCATTCCCAAGGAGCTGATTGACCTAGAAAAGACTAGAAACACCTTAAAATTCCCATAAAGAAGAGGTTAATTAGATGTTACAGTTGATAGTACACTGAATTTGGATGTAAAGGATCTGGTTTCAAATCCCATCTCTACTCTTTAGTGACCTTGTGACCTTGAACTGGTCATTTCTCTTGTCTAATCTCTAGTCTCTTCTTCCTTACAATAAACTGTTTGACTATATGGTCTCTAAGCCGTTCTATGAATCTATGAAAATCAGTCAGGGGCAATTTCACTATGTACCTAGAACATAGTGGTCTTGCCAATTTCCTGTCCTGTTGTGGAGCAAGACTCATATCTTCAGGCCAACAATTTAATTGGAGTTACATTTTAAGGGTTTTCATGAGAGGAAGGAGAGCGAGACAGTATTCAGCCTGATTTGCATGAAAATGAGGAGAAAGGGAAAAATGGGGGTATTAAGCCCTGTGAGTGGGCCCCTCAGATCTCCATGTAGGCAGTGGGACTTTTAAATTGGTTACACTGCTTTAATTGAAATATAGAATTGTAATAACCCAAAGTGACAGGCCCCTCCTGTGTGAGCCCAGGATTGCTCCCCCCACCTCTTGTTAGAGCAGCAAACAACAGGGGAGAAGAAGCAAACCACGAAAAGCTTGCTCACACTTTGTTCTTTCCTCTTCTCTTTGAGCGTTTGCCTTTTGAAAAATGTATTTTTCTCATTCCCTCCAGGGTTCAATTAGTCCACCCCCCCACCCACGTGCACACCAGGCTCTTGTCACCTATCTGTTTTTTGCCAATTAGGGTGTTTAGTGTCTACCTAGTGGAAGAAATGTTGAAGGGAGGGGGTGATGGAGATGACCCAGAGTCCCTGGTTCACTCAGAAGAATCCCTGCCTGCTGCCTAGACATGATATATCATAAATAGAAAGGACCTCAAGGGATCCCCAACCACTCATCTTTTTAAAAATGATTTCAATGACACTCAGAGTTTGAAAGACATACCTGGAGTCACAACACAGAGGTAGTAAGTAGCAGAACCAGGATTTGCACCCAGATCTTCTGGCTTCAAATCCAAGGTCTGTAATTGAAATATAAGAGCCCCATCAAGACTTGCTGATTGACTGATGAATTTTATTTCCTAGGTTTTCTTCTGGTTCTGACATTCTCTGTTCTAAACTCTAACGTACACTCAATCTATCAATCAGGGGATGTTTACTAAACGCCTAGTCTGTTAGCCACTGTACTAGGTGCTGGATCACAAAGAGGAACATGAGCCAATCTCTGCTCTCAAGGAGCTGGGGAGACAGTGTCTGCATATGTATGGATGGAGGCAATAAATTGATGCAAAAGAAATACAAAGAGAACACTAAGGAGTTTGATACAAAGTAGATAGTAAAGAACCAAAATCACAGTTGGGAGAATCAAGAAAACGAAAGACAGCAAATTGGAGTCAGGAAGACCTGAGTTTGAATCCTGCCTCATAAACTTACTGACTCTGTGAAAATCACTTAACTTGTCAATGCCTCAGTTTCTTCAGCTTTAAAATGCAAATAATAATAGCCTCTCCCCCACAGTGTTGTTGTGTGCGTCAAATTAGATAAGATAGATAAAGTGTTTGGCAAACCTTAGAGCATCATATGAATGCCAGGTAGGATTTTTATTGAACTGAAGAGTGAGGTGGTTAGTTTGATCCTTGAGAAAAATCATCTTGGCAGCCATTTAGAGGATGGGGTGGCAGGCAGAATGATTATCTGGCCAGCAGGAATCCAGGTGAGAGTTGAGGAGGCCTTGAACTCGGGTGGTGGCTGTGAGTGAAGTGGAGGGGGCAGGTGTGAAAGATGCTGTGAAGGCAGAACAGGAAACTGATTGAGATATGGGGATTTGGAGGACCAAAGGTGGCACCAAGACTGCGAATTTGGGAGAAGGGAATGAAGGTAGTACCCTTGGTAGGAAGAAGGAAGTTCGGTAGAGATAAGGTTTGGGGGAAAAGCTGATGAGTAGGTTGGGGCATTTTGAGTTTAAGGTGCCTGTTGGGGAAATCCATTTTGTGAAGGTATCTAATAGACAGTTGATATGGGGACTAAAACTCACTGGACATACCGGACATCTTCATAGGGAGGGCAGTTGTATCTATGAGTGCTAGGAGAGACAGAGAGACAGAGACAGTTAGTGACAGAAAGGGAAAAGAGCCAAAGCAAAACAGAATGACAGTAAGGGGTAATGATAAAGGTGGTTATCCAGCAAAGGTGACTAAGAAGAAGCAGTTAAATAAGTCAGAGAACAAGCAGGAGAGATCAGGGAGGCTGATGCCAGCAAGTGTAGTAGATAGATCATCATACCTTCTAAGGCCTCTCCCACCTCTGACATCCTCTGGTCTAAGGCCCCCTCCCGGCTCTGACATTCTCTGATCCAAGGTATCTTCATGTTCTAACGTTCCCAGTCTCTACATCAGGGCAGTGGAATACCATTTTAGTATACTATACTACTATATTACCTGTACCTTATCAGATAGATTTTGTCAGATGGGCTAGAACCTTTTAGAAATTCACAAAGCTGAGCTTTAGGAATTTTTTCCCCATTCTAACTGGCCATGCTGCCTACTCTTTCAGTCCTGTCAGCCCTATGGCATTCCTTATGGCATCTGTCCAAGCACTTGTTAGTCACATTGTCCCACACCCAGGATATGTCCATCCTCAAGACCCATCTATCTCTTCTGATGGAAATCCAACAGTGGAGGCAGTGTGTCACATGATCAAGGTGTGATCATTGGGGAAACAAGGTGGTGACCACTCCCAGTGAGAGTGGGAGGTGTAGGACTGAACCCTGCCCTGATGATAGTATTGCCCAAAGCAGGAACTGTCAGAAGACCCACCTGGGTTTAGGGAAAGCTTGTCTCTTCTGTACAGTAGAGCTGGCTGAATAAGGACCTGACATCTAGAAAGAGTGAACCCACAGGCATCAATTAGGAAGGGGGATCCAATGCTTTGCTTCCTCAGAAAACCACTACAATGCCAAGCATCCTCACTTGGCCCTTTAGCTTTGCCAGTTGGGCCGTGTACAATCTTGCTAAGAAGTGTACTTTGTACTGTCCTTGGCAGGAAGCTTTGTGCTACGTGAAACAGGGGCCTCTTCATCTTCTAGACATAGAATTGTTCTCCCTGTCTTCCCTTTTGTAAGTCACGATTGCTTTCATGTAAGCTGCCCTTTGGGTTCTGGGCCCTGGAGACAGGGTCTTATTTCCAGGCTTCCCAGGAGAGTAGGAATCCAGGGTCAGGACCCTTTAAGTCTGTTCTTCTTTGAGGGCAGCCAGGGAGGTGACTATAAGCAGCATAGCCCAGTGAACACAGCACAGGACTAGGAGTCCAAAAGATGCTTTTTCAAATCTCACCTCCAATTTTTATTAGGTACATGGCCCTGGGCAATTTAATTAACCCCTCAAAGACTCAGTTTTCCATTCTGCAAAATGAGGACAATGAGATCCAATGGTAGACAGAGTCAAGCAGGCCTGGGATTTATGTTGCACCTGTGTCACAAATGAACTCTGTGACCTTGGTCAAATCACAGCCTTTCAGCACTCTAGGCCAGAGATGGCAAACTAGATTAAATTGTAATTGGGAAATATTTAACAAATTAAATGAAAATACAACAGAATATAGATAATGTCAGTATGTGGTTTTCTAAGTCAATATGTACCCTACAGAAAACGTTATGGGAGATTTAGTGGCCTATGTTTCTATTTGAGTTTGACACCACTGCTTTGCTGTTAAGACTATAAATTGTAGAGCAGGTGACAGTCTGAACCAGCAGAGGGAGTTTCCTCATCTGGGAGTTCCCTGTACCATTGAACTTGTGGGCCCTTTCCCTATCTCTATTATTGGGGACAAGAAGATCAAAGTCCAGGGAAAGACAGTACTTCGAATGGATTGGACCATGAGAGCAGATGATGATGATGGTGATGATGATAAGAAGAAGATAAGGCACAACTACTTAGCTATCATTTTGCATTATATTCTTCCCCAGGACAAGAAGTGTGGCCTAATGAATAGAGACCCGGCCTCAGTGGCAGGACTACTTGGATTCCGCCGTACTCCAGGAGCATGAGCAGGGAACTAGGCACTGGGTGCCCTCTGTGCTTGAGACACCACTCCGAAACTCAGAGAATGTGCCCAGTGGGATGAGCGACATTGTTAGGGATCAGTCCTCACCCAGGACTCTTCGATGTGCCAGTGAAATGATCAGTCAGCCTAGCACCTACCTCTGATATCTATAGTACCTACCCACCAGGGTTGGCACAGTCAATATGGGCTTGTTCGTGCTTTTCGAACTTCAACGGGCCACATAAGTGGCAATTATTTTTATCTTAGAAGGTGGCCCGAGTGGGTCATATTATTGAGGAAGGTGATGCTGATTTGAATGGGCTTCAGACCTGGCCAGCTGGCTAGTCATCAGTTAGTCAGTCAACATATGCCTCAGAGGTATCCTCTATTACCTTTAAGGTGTCCTACAGTAGGCAAGCAGAACTGGGAGCCATGGGGGTGTGTGTCTGTGTGTGTGTGTGTGTCTGTGTCTGTGTCTGTGTGTTTATTTCCCAAGTAATTAATGCCTTCCTCTTAGAGCCCTACCCTCATTGAGTCTGCTAAAACCTCCCCTTCCTAGGCAATATCTTTTCCCCCCATTTAATTAGTTCATTGTAGTAGTAGCACTAATAATGATAATAATTGTTAAATATCTTCTCATTTCTGTAGCATTTAAAGGTTTGCATATTTTACATCTATCATCTCATTAAATGAGATCCCAAGCTCCACTGAGATCCATTGGTATTAATACTAATAACTAGCATTTCTATAGCATTTTAAGGCTTGCGAAGACTTTGCCCATGTCACCTCATTTTGCTTTCTCAACACCCCTGGTAGGTAGGTGCATTGTCTTCATTTTACAGCTGAGGAAATTGTGGCACAGGGAGGTTGTGACCAGCCAAGCCTCTCCATGTCATGAGGGTGACACCCCATGTCACATGCAGCGATATGCCTTGCGTATGATACAGAGAGGGTGCTGTAGTGGCAATAGTGTTTAATTTGGAATCCAAAGACATGAGTTTGAATTCTGCCTCAAATACTCATATCATGGGGCTCTCATAGCTTGTATCCTTGTCTGGAAAGTGGGATGATGAGACTTCACTTGCTTCAAAAAGTCTTTATGCAGAAACCACTTTCCAAACTTCTATGAAGTTCTATGAACTATACAAACATGACTTATTGTCCCCTATACTCTTCTTATGGGGGAAGATGACACCTGTTCTCAAAGACCTGAAGAATGACCATAGGGAAAAAGGATTGCACTTGTTATTCTTGGCTTCATGAGCTCAAACTAGTGGGTGGAATCCACGAAGAGTCAACTTTCCACTTGATAGAAGCAAAGACCCCCCCCCCCAACAATGACAGCAGGCCCAAAGCAGTGTGTATTGCCTCAGAAGTAATCAGTTCTCCATAACTGGAAGTCCTTGTACAATTCCACTTAATTAATTCAACAGTCATATATTAAGTGTCTGAAGCACTATGTTAGGTTCTGGGGATATAATAATAAAAAGACCATAATCCCTGTCCTCGGGGAGATTCTGTTCTATTTTTGAGAAATAACGTGTATATGAAGAGCTCAATACAAAAATAAATACGAAGTTTCTGGAATTCATACCTGGGGCATGAGGAAGGACCTCTTGGAAAAGGAGAAACTTGAGCTGAGACTGAAAGTAGAGGTTCTAACCTTTTGTGTGCCCTGGGCCCTATTGGAAATCTGCTTCTCCAGACAATGTATTCAGTGCATAAAATAATCATAGAATTAAGAAGGGAACCAATCATATGGAAAGAGCTGTCAAAATGTTAAAAAGAAAGAAAAAACAGGTAATGAGAATCTGAGCTGTTAGGTTGGCTGCCATTTAAATCGAGAAGAGGGGATAGCTTTGAGGGATGATGTGGAAGGAGGATGAACACAGCAGTATGAGGAGAGAGGAGTGTGATGGACAGTGATGGCTTTGAGGTTGTGCATGGGGTGATTTGAAGGATGGTGGTGCTCTAGGGAGAAATGAGGAAGTTTGGAGCAGGGTGGGGTTTTGTGACTTGCCCAGAGTCACACAGCTAGTAAGTGTCTGAGGCTGGATTTAAACTTAGGTCCTCCTGACTCTAGGACTGGTGCTCCCTAGCTGCCCCCCACTCACCACCTAGCTGCCCCAGAGTGGGTTTTGGGGCAAAGTAAATTCTACATCAATCATGTTGAGTTTGATATTTAGACACTGAGTCAAAGCTGTGTGCTATACAGTGCTGGACTAGGAGTCAGGAAGCCTTGGGTTCATATCATGTCTTTGATACTTACTATTAGCGTGACTCTGGGAAAGTTACTTTACTCCTCTAAGCCTCAGTTTCCTCATTTGTAAAATAAGGATGATGAATGAGAAGACCTAGCTCTGAATCTAGGATCCTGGGCTTTTGTAACATCCAGGTGGAGATGGCTGATGGGAGGCGGAGAGGGAACTGTAGCTCAGGAGAGAGAAGAGAGTCAGAGATGGGAGTCTGGAGTCTTCTGTATAGCCATGAAAATGGAACACATGGGAAGCAAGGAACTCACTGACAGAGTATCATTAGAAAAAAGAGAAAGCTCTAGGACAGAGCCGTGGGGGTCAGCCCATTGGGCATGGGGCAGGAATGACTGATGGTCTCACAAAGGAGACAGAGGACAGTTGGATAGCCAAGAAGAGAATGAGGAGAGGATAGATGGAAGGAAACACAGAGATTAGCTGGTATGCTCAGCATCACTCAACTAGTAAATAAGAGAATGAGGATTGAAAATTATGTCTCCTGCCTCTGAGACCACTGATCTTTTTATCACAATGCTTGGAACTCCTAGCCTTCCACTGACAGATGACCAAGGTCAAGGAGTGTTCATGCCAGACAGGATTCCTATCCCATCTGCTTCAACCCTCTAATTATACAATTAATTGATTGATTGAGTACCTACTATGTGCCAGGCACTGTGCTAAGGACTAGGGATATAAAGAAAGGCAAAAGACATTGCCTGATGTCAAGGAGAGCACAGTCTAGTGGGGGAGAGAACATGCAAACAACCGTATACAAACAAGATATATTTGGGATAAATTGGGGATTATCAGAAATGGGAAGGCTCTGAGATAAAGGGGGATCAATCAAAGCTTTCTTGCAAAAGGTGGGACATTAGCTGGGACTGAAGAAAACCAGGGAAAGCAGGAAGCAGAGAGGAGGAGGGAGAGAGTTCCAGCCATGGGGGACAGCCTGGAGTCAGAGACGGATTGTCTTGTGTGAGAACCAGCAGAGAGGCTGGTATCACCACAGCACAGAGGACATGGAGGTAAGGTATAAGAAGCCTGGAAAGGTGGAGGGTGTAGGGGAGTTTATGAAAGGCCTTCAACACCAAACACAGGATTATATAGTTTATGCTGGAGGAGATGGGGACCACTGAAGTTTTTTATTTTTATTTTTTTTAATTTTTTTCTCTTTTTTCTGGAGTTTATTAAATTGGGGGGCGAGGGGGAGTATGACCTGATCAGACCTGCACTTTGAGAAAGTCCACTTGGCAGCTTGAGTGGAGGATGAACTGGAAAGAAGAGAGATTGGAAGTATGCAGATCCACTGGTGGCTATTGTTGTAGTCCGGGTGTGAGGTGATGAGAATCTGAACCAGGGCTTGTCAGTGTTAGAAGAAAGAAGGGGGGATGTTGTGAAAGTACAGAGAAGAACACTGAAGCTTGGAGTGAGTGGTTCAGTGGATTGCGCAATATTACACAGCAAATTAGCAACAGAGTCAGCATGAGGAGCCACACCCCCTAAATCCCAGTACAGCATTTTTAGTATTGGGAAGGATCTGTTTCTAGTTTATCAGCCAAAGGGTTTCTCAAGTGGGAAGATCATAGACCTGGGTCTCAAACATAGGATGGTGGATAAGGCATTACACTTCAAGTCAGAAAAATTTCAGTTCCAATCCCACCTTAGACACTTGCTGGCTGTGTGACCCTGGGGAAATCATTTAATTTTTCTGTGCTTCAATTTTGTCATCTATAAAATGAGGGGTTTGGATTTTGTGGTTTCTAAGGTCCCTTCCAGTTCTAAATCTTTGATTGGATGATCTCTATATGGCTCTCAAAGGAAATGTTTGTTTGCCTTCCTAGTCAACACATTTTTCAAGCCACAATTTCTTCTTTTTCCACTGATCCTTCCTTCATTTCAGTTTTGCAGCTCATTTGGTACATAATGTGGGTCTCTAGCAGGGGGCCAGTGTTAGTCTGTGCCTGAAGAGCCTCTAAAAATAGCCAAATTTTGTTTACTTTCCCAGGAAAGCAAGGCCAGAGGAAAATCTCAGTGGGGGGTTGTTGGAAGCCTGAGGGCCAATAGCAACCCACAGCTCCATCCCTTTATCCAGCTGTGCCCTCTTCCTATCTCGGTTTCCATTCATCCCCGCCTCCCTTTACTGGAATGAAACAAGTTGGTCAGAGAGATGCTTGCTTAGTGCTCTCCCAGCAGTCAGTGAGTTTCAGTGATGCTGACTGGACCAATTTCCATCCAACCCTTTGTCAATTTCAGCCCCTTAGTTTTGGAATCCTCAAATCCTGCCTTGGGCAGAAAACTATTCATAGGACACATTCTAAAGGCCCCTAAGCATATTATGGGCTCTCTATGCATATGAATCAATCACCTTTTGAATATGCAGAGGGAAAGCATTTACAGGAATAAATGAACTATTCATGAAATGAAACCCTCCTTTTTTTTTTTCCTTAGAAAAGGAGAAAGAGAATCCCTTGAACTTTGCAACTTCTCTATATGGTATCTGAGGGTGTCACCAGCCCTCCCCCACCCCACATGTTCCCAACAAGGGCTCTGAAAAGAGTACAGGATAAAAGCCTTCTTTATGAAAATAATTGAGCAGGCATTGGCAAGGAGAGAAATTCATATGCTGTAATTATAGATTTTTGTTTGTTTTAAATCCTGGTGTTCAATCTGTGAGTGCCGTTTAATAATAAAATATGGGAATTATTCATGGAAGTGCAAATTTGGTGTCTTGTCAGTCAATTTTCTACAGTGTTTACAGAATGCAATCATTACAATGCATTATCATAATGAAGAGGGCAGTATGTATGGATATATATATGTGTATATATATATATATATATACACATATATATGTATATGTGTATATGTGTGTGTGTATATGTGTGTGTATGTATATAAAATATTGCATAGTCGTCCTAACTACATTCCTAGAAGACGACTGCTCAGCACCACTCTCAAGAGCTCAAACTGGCTTGGAACCAAGATAAGCTTGGTTATCAGCTTTGATCAGAAGGAGCATTCTGGCTCTTAATATCATTGGTCACATTAGCTGTGGTCCCCCTTCTGATTCTTAGTGGATGTGTGACCCTGAACATCATAATAAGTCAGTGCTCTAGGCAGTGATGTCAAACTCAAACCACTAAGCCATACTTAAGGACCCCTGTGGGCCTCATATTGACTTAGAAAACCATGTAGGAGTGTTGAGGGCCATATGCGGGCCCACATGTTCAGCATCTCTGCTCTGGACAGCTCTCTAAGAGGATATGTTGCAGAGAAAGCACCAACCTGCTTTGATTGGGGGTGGGGGGGACGGGCAGTGTCCTCATCTTGGAAATACCTAGACCAATTTCTGTCTCATTTACCTGTTGTTCATGTGGTTATTTTTATTGTTCTTCATGTTGGTAGCTTTCTCCCTTTCTTCATTGAGGAAGGCCCTGGCATGTTAGATGGATCCCTGTGTCGAGTTTATAGCAGAATACTGAAAAGGTTTGCGTAAGAGGGGCATGCATAGTAGAGCTGCAGTCTGGATCATTGAAGGGAATGAATAAATCACTCAGATCGTAGGTGGTTTGAAATCCATCTGAATAATAATAGTTTACTCTACCAGCTGTCCCAAAAGTCTTTAGCGGCTTAAAATGACACTAAGACTTTTGAGATGCCTCGAATAGTGAGATGATGCAAACAACATAGTGTGGTGGATAAAGGGACTACCTTGGTGTCTGGATGACCTGGGTTTAAGTTTCACCTTAGAAATATGCTGGCTGGGTCACTTATCCTCTGCCAGCCTTAGTTTTCTTCTTTGTCAAATAGAGATGATAATAATAAACACCTTTCATATAGGGTTGAAGTGAGGATCAAATGATCTTCGAAACAGAATTTTGAAAAGTCTTAAAGTGACTGCTAGCTATGAAACCTCTCTGCCCCCACTTCCTCCCACCCACCTCTGGACAAATTCTCTAAGATTGTAAGTTGCAGAAGAGTTGCCAACATGTATTAATGAAGAGAATTTCCATACAAGGACTTTCTTAATATTGGAACCACAGGTATAACTTAGCACTCAACAATTAGAACCATGTATATCCAAAGAGAAGCCTTCCAAGGCTGGAAGGGTTATGTCCCCTAAGGCATGGTCTCTGGTCTGGTAGAAAGTAGATTTGTAAAAGGCTTTATGCCAAACATAGGGTCTCACATTTGAACCTAGAGCCAGTAGGTGGCTAGAACCCCTTAAGCAGAAGAATAACATGACCATTTTGGGAATATCATTTTTGGCCGTCGTATGAAATCACCTTCCAGCACTGACATTTATTGATCCCCTGCTACGAAACTTGTCCAAAGTCTTACAGCTTGGGCTGTTGGCAGAGCTGGCTGTCAAACCTACATTGTCTGATTCCAAGAGAAATGTTCTTTTCAAGGTATCACACACATTACTGAGTATTTGGATAGGCCAGAGTCTACGTTCCTGCCACAAACACTTACCTTTTCATTTCTCTTTCTTTAGACTCTTCTACCCAAATGTCAGCGTCTCATTTCAGGGGCCAGAGGGGCCTCCCACTGCCTCTTGGATCAGGTTCAGATAGCTGTGGGCTAGACACAAAGATGGTTTGCACACAACCAAAGCTGAAGCAGAGCTTTCGTAAATGTGCAAGATTGAGGGTTGATGCTGAAGTTGTTATTAACTCAAACATCCAACTGGATGTTTACCTTTCAACAAAGGGTGACTAATTAATGTAGCAGTTTATTATTGAGCTCCTTTAATTTGTTACTGTTTTTCAAATACCAGTGTAATTATATCACTAAAAGGGGAGCCTGTGCTAGAAAGTTAACCTACAGAGAGAGTCCCGTGGTGTCGGCATTGTCGAGAATGTTTAGCTATACCCATCTTATAAAAAGCCTGCCAAATACATGCCATTGAAAAACTCATACCATCATCATTATTCTTATAAAGAATGCTCCTGGGCTATAGTTTGTGCACATACTTAAGTGCTATGGAACTAAGCATTAAATGTTGTGAAATAGCATTTTCTTTCTGAGATACCCTGTAATCCTCCCTTTCAGATATATAATATCAGCGTCCATAATCACTGATCCACAGATGGTGCTTTGCCTACTACAGGAAATTGCAAACTCTTCAACCTGGTTCTCAAAGCCCTTTGTCACCTGGCCCCCAAACTAGCTTTGCCCAACCTTATTTCTTGCCTTGTTTTCTGTTCATAAACCCAGCCAAGCCTTGGGCTCACTATTCTGCACCTAGAAAATACCTGAATAGTACTGATCCTTAAAGAGATGGTTTAGGATCATTTAGATAGGGAAACCTTGATCGCTAAAGTCCAGCATGACCTCAGCAAGACCAAATCATACTAGATTCACTAAGTTTTATTTTTAACCATATTATGAAAGATTAGTAGATTAGGGAGATGCTGTAGATGGGCTATGTCTGGCTTTCAAGAAAATAGGAAAACCAAGAGGAAAGACAATATATTATGTGGGTCCTCTGAAGCAGGTAATAGAAGGGCATGAGTGAAAAAAAAAAGACTCAGCATGAGTAGGCAATGATGCATTGTGATCTGGACCAGTGGATGCCATTGTAGTATTGACATGTAAGTGTCAGGGATGCTAAACTCTGCTCTGGCCAACCCACATCTGGGCACTTCATTTTAGGAAAACCATAGATTATCTGGAGAGCATTAGGTAAGGAGAATCCAGGGGGATGAGAGCACTTGGGACTATGCTATGTGAGATTCACTTGAAATAAACTGGGCGTTTTTATGCTAACGAAGAGATTTAGGCTAATACCTATTGGAGGCCATTTCACTCACACTGTATGTGTGTGTGTGTGTGTGTGTATGCATATCTGTACACACAAACACGTGTAGTTATATCTTTACATAGTCTATATATACTGTATAGAGAGAGACTGTAGTGGCAGCTACTTGGTACAGTCGATAGAGCCCTAGGCCTGGAATCAGGAAGACCTGAGCCTCAAGTCACTTAACCTTGTTTTCCTCAGTTTCCTCATCTGTAAAATGAGCTAGAGAAGGAAATGGCAAACCACTCTCGTATGTTGGCCATGAAAATTCCAAATGGGGTAACATAGATTCTGACATGACTGAAATGACTGAACAACAACATATATAAACACCTAATTTATATGTACGTGTACATATGTATATATTATATATGTGTACATATTTTTACATATGTATGTATATGTATCGTACGTCCATAGTTATATACATGTTTTCTCTCTAATTAAAAGCAAGCTTTTTGAGGCTGGGTTTTTGCCCTGCTTTGAATCCCCAGATCTTAACACAGTGTCTACCCAATAGGAAACACTTCCTAAGTGCTTACTTACTAAGGAAATGCTTAGTCATTTGACTGATTGATATAATAGCTTCAAAAATTGGAAGGATGGTCCCGTGGAAGAACAATCGCTCTCTAGGAGAAATAGATAGAATTTGCATCGAGCATAAAGTTCGAGCTGGCAGGGGACCTAAAGGCCTTCTAGACCCAAACCCTAATTTTAGAAATAAGAAAACAGACCCAGGGAGCTTTAGTCACTTGCCTGGCGTCATACAAAGTCCTTAGTGTTTGGGATAGCATTCTACCTCCAGTCTTTCTGACTCCAAGCCCAGAGTTCCAGATACTATGTTAACTCTGGTCAACACCAGGAAAATCTTCAAGGACTATTTTTATGTTTTATCTTTGCTTTGTATCGCCAGGACTTAACTAAATTCCTGGCATATTTTGTTGTCATTCAGTCATTTTCCAGTTGTATCTGACTCTCTGTGACCCCATTTTCCTTGGCAGAGATATTAGAGTGGTTTGCCATTTCCTTCTCCATCTCATTTTACAGATGAAGAAACTGAGGCAGACAGGGTGAAATGACTTGCCCAGGGTCACATAGCTCATAAGTTTCTGAGGCCAGATTTGAACTTAGGGAGATGAGTATTCCTGACTCCAGATCCACTACTATATTCACTGTACTACCTACCTGGCACACAAGTGCTTAATAAATGCCTGCGTAGATTCTCCTAAAAGCAGATCTGGTCTTTTTACAAGGTAGTAAGCTTCCCTCCATGGTGGCGTTCTATTTGAGACTGAGTGAACATTCATGAGACATTGTACTGGGGCCATCTGTTGAGGAATGAATCACACTAAGTGATATCTTGGTTACCTTCAGACCCTGGGATTCTATGGTGCTCTCTTTTTTTCCCCAGAATCCCCCACCTTTCATATGTTCCTCATCTCCTCTTCGCCTACATCCCAGACATTATTCAAGGCTTGAGCAGGGCCTGCCCCCAATGTGAATTTTTCTGAAGTTGCTAAGCCATTCAGTCATTTTGACCTTCTCCAAACTCATGAGGCAAAGGAATTATGAGAATGTAACCTGGAGAAGAGAAGACTCTGGGCAGTAAGACAGTTATCTTCACATATTTGAAAGCTGAACATATCGGAAGAGAGATCAGCCATGTTCAACTTGACCCCAGAGGGCAGAACTAGAGACAAAAGGGAAAATCGTAGTGAGGCCAATTTAAACTGAATATAAGGAAAGAATGTTCCAATAGGCAGGCATCCCACAGTGAAATATGCTCCCTTCTTGGGTAGTGAGTTCCCCATTACTGGAAGTTTTCAGAGGAAAACTGAATAACCACTTGTCAGGCATGTTGTTAAGGGGATTCATGCTTCTGATAGGGGCCTTCTGAGGTCCTTTCCAACAACGAGAATCTGTGATTTAATGATCTCCACTATTATTGTCTTGCTTCATCATTTGGAATAAAGAAAAGCTGCATTCAGTGTCCATCTCTGATAACAGCTCTGGGAGCCTTGCCAAGTCACTAAATCTTTATGCCTGAAGCAATGATCTAAGACTTACCTACTAAGTGATAGGTTGCTATGTGCTTTAGTGGAGAGACTCCCCCTACCAGGAGTTTCTCTCATGCTGCTGAAATCACAAATCCTTTGAGTATTCACATATCCTTGTTTAACTTTTTTTATGTTTTATCTCCACAAGCATTATAAACTTAAATGATAAATTACAGGCCTTAATTATAAACATTATAAGATGGCATGCTGTTGGAGAGAAATGCTTTCAACTCCTTTGCATTCCTCACACTGCCTACCTTAGGACTTTGCATTTATAGGCACTTAATAAATTTTGATTGATTGATTCATGCACCACATCTGCCACTCATACCCTGAATTAGCATCTTGGAACTAAAAAGGAACTTTCATTGCAACAAATAATTCAACCTATGAAAAATAAGACGTGGCTATAAAGTGTATTATTTTTCCCTTCCTTTTTCATGTTCAATTCAATTTATTTCAATCCATTTCAACAGGAATTTATATCTGCATGTATAGATGGTACAGGAACAAAGAAAATAGCCCCTGCCCTCAAGAAGCTTGTAGTCTACAGAGAGAGGACACCACGCATACAGAGAAATACAACATCTATACAAAACAAATAGAAAAGAATTTGAGGAAGGGGCTAGCAACCAGGCAATTAGGGAAAGCCTCCATAGAAGGTGACCAATGAGCTGAGCCTTGAAAGAAGCTATGGATTTGAAGAGGTGGAGGTGAGAATGAAATATGTTCGAGGCATGGGCAACTATGCAACAGTGTGGAGGCAATAGATGGAATGACTTTGGAAGGACCAGCTATAAGGCCTGTTTGTCAGGACTCTGGAATGATGAAGGGCTCTAAAGGCAATCTGGAGCCAAACCGTGTGGGCCTTTAAATGCTGAACAAAGGAGTGGATTTGATTCAAGAGGCAATAAGGAGCTGTCTAAATTTATTGAGCAGGGAGTAACATAGTCAGATAGTCATTTTGTTGACTAATTTGAGAATGGATTGGAGCAGGAGAGACATCCGAGACCAATTAGGAGGCTATTGCAATGATCCAGGGCATAGGTGATGAGGGCACGAACTGGGGGCGGCTGTGGGAGTGCAGCCAAACTTGGCGTAAGAGGGAGATGCTGTAGAGAGAGAATCAGCACCATGGAGAGTGATTGGATATGGGAGGTGAGATTGAGTGAGGGGCTGAGGATGTGGTTGGGGCAGGAAGATAAGGAGTTCTGTTCTGGATGAGTTGAGAGCCCCAAGCCACTTACTGGGCCCTGAACTCAAAATTCTGTCTCCTTCCCTTATTGCTTTGAGTGTGCTAGGCCCTAATGCCTAGCATGCTCTCCTTCCTCACCTCTGCTTCTCACGAGCCTTCACTTCTTTCAAGGCTGAACTCAGGTCTTATCATCTACAGGAAGTTCTTCTATAGGTGACACAGTGGATGGAGACTTCTGGACTTGGTGTCAGGAAAACATGAGTTTGAATCCTGCTTCAAACACTTACTAGTTGTGTGACCCTGGGCAAGTGACTTAACTTCTGTTTGCCTCAGTTTCTTTATCTGTAAAATAGGAATAATCATAGCATCTAGCCCGTGGGGTTGTTGTGAGGACTAAGTGAGATGCTATTTGTAAGATTCTTTGCAAAGCAATATGTTAATATTATTGCTTATATTTATATTATTATTTAATAATCATTAATAATAATTTCTTGATTCTCCCAGTTGTTAGTATTCTCTCCTTCCAATCACTTTAAATTTACTTAACTGTGTATTTGTGGTTTTCCCTTTTTGAATGTAAGCTCTTTGTAGTCAGAAACTGTTTCATTCTAGTCTCATTATCCCCAACACCCAGTGGTAGGGCCCTGAATACAGTTGCTTAATAAATGTGTGACTGAATTATATTGAACAAAAATGAAATCTGTAGAAACCAACTGGGCAGAACTTTCCAAGGGAAAAAAAATTCTGGGATGCTTTCTTTAACAAGGCCTGATATTTCTTTAAGAATCACTTTGGAACAAGGATTTTAAATATTTATTGGCAAACTGGGACATCTATTGTTGGACTTGCAGAGCTTTATTTTGGGCACTGAAGAGAGCATCTCCTGGGATGAGAGCCTCCCAAGGAGTGAAAGAGCAGTGGGCGGGGTGGGATTGCAGACAAGGGCATGGAACCCAATGAATCCAGGTGTTCTGTGGGTTGGGTGCATGGATTTGTTGTGTTAAGTGGAGCTATTTTGGGTGAACAGAATGTTTTCTTCTCTGGCCTTTTCTGGGATTTGGTGGGACTTTTTGATAGCTGACTTGTTTTATTCATTTACTTTTTTTTTTTTTCACCTGAGAGGGCATTAGGTTTCTAATCTAAGTTTTGCTACTGAAAAAAGGCTGTTCCTTTGGACAGGTCTTTTCACCTCTGATCCTCACCTGTAAAATGAAGAATGTGGGTAGATGACCCCCAAGGGCCATTCCAGCTCTCATCCCATGATCCTCCCTGTCTTGCTAATATTCAGTGTTTTGAGGTCTCTTCCACCTTCGATATGTGATACTTCTTTGGTCCCTCTTATTTCACTCTCTGTCTCCTTATCCCTTCATTCAAGCCCCCTTCTTATCTCTCCAGTGCTCTTCCTTTAAGTTAACAACATTTGAAAGCAGTATGGCTTAATAGATAGACTGCTAGACTTGAAATTCAAACCAACAAAAAATCTGAGTTTGAATAGTATCTCTGATCCTTTCTATGTGACTGCTATCCTACTTAACATCCGAAGTTAAGTCTCACCACTATAGAGTCTTCTCTGAGAGCTCCAACCCACAATAATCTCTTTTTTCTAACTGCTTGTAGCACTTACAGTCTGTGCCACATGCAGGACACAATAATATAAATGGTATTTCTTCTTCTGTCATCCATACATGAATTTTTGTGTTAAAAAGCCCTTTCCCTCTTGAAGTTATCTCATATTTAAAATGAAGTTAGTAATGTCTTGCCCTAGCTCTTTGTCTGAATTGCTATTGGGCTCCAACTTCTCCCCACTCCAAGTATCTTTACTTGATGCTCTCCTTCCTCAACTCCCCATCCTGGCTTCTCTAGCTTCCAGTCCCAGGTAAAACCCCACCTTCTACAAGATGCCTTTCTAGTCCTACTGAGTGCTAGTGCCTTCCCTCTGATCATCTTGAATTAGCATGTTTATAGCTTGTTTATACACCATTATTTGCATGCTCTCTCCTTCATTAGATTGTAAGCTCCTTTGAGTACTGAAAATGTGGGTTTTTTTTTTACTTCCTTGTATTCCCAGCACTTGACACATAGTAGGTAATTAATAAATGTATGTTGGCTCACTAACTCAAGATTGACATGTGAAAGTGTTTTGTCAACTCAGTTAATACAAATATATTAATACATGTAATATATTTAAATGTATGCTACTATGAATATTGTAATTTATTTTGAATCTATTAATTTATTGGTACAGGGAATTGCATGTGTGGAGAGTCCCTTTACCAATGTGGGTCAGCAACTTCTCTGAAATGTATAGCTTTGAAGAGTTTACTGAGTTCTGAAGAGGCAAAACGGTTTATCCAGGGTCACACCGTCAGTGGGTATTACAGGTAACACTTGAACTCAGGTCTTCCTGACTTTGAGGTTGACTTTTTTCCCACTACACAAGGATCCTTGAAGGAAGCCACGGATTCTGTGTAGCCAGTCATCAGATCTGAACAAAAAGAGACTACTTTGAAAGTAAAATGGGGGATGACAAGGGCACAGCAGAGATGTCGGCCCATTGGCTGAGCTCTTCTGGGCATTGTTTCTCCATGAAGTTGTAGCTCTTTGAGGTTCCTGACATAGGATTTCGCTTACTGGGGAGGGGGTAAGAGAGCTGAATTAAGCGCTGTGTGTGTTTCCTTTCCTTTGTTTACCTGTGAGCAGGTGCAGTTAGCGTTTGAGGTCTTTGATTCTGCCTGGGGTTTTGTTCCAATGCAATTAAAGCAAACTGTCTAATGGGGATGCATTCTTTGGCTTCCCAGATGCAATCCGCATCGGAGGTATTTTTAGCATGTCTCTTTTCTATGCTTCACTCTGAAGACATCTTATTATTCATTTCAAGACTTGACAACTCCCATCACGCTGTGCCTTGGGCTTTATTACAGTGCACAACAGAAGAGGGAGGCTGAGAGGGCTCCAGTAAACTTGGCATCTCCAGAGAACAGTGAGTGTTGGCTCTAGCTGTGTGCCCTCTGTAGGATGGATGATGGGGCCCAGGAAGGGTTGTTAAGTGTTTAAGGACTAAGTGTTCTGTCTTGTCATTATATCATTTGTAAATTGTCCCACTGTGCATACCTTTATATGAGCCAGCAATGGGATGCAAGGTCATCTGGGCCGAGATTGATGCCAAGAGCTGGAAATGATGCTTGAAGGAAGCCAAGGATTCTAAGAGGGAATAAACATCAGGTATGAGGGAGGGGTCAACCAGTAAAAAGGCAGAGGGATGAGAAATGGAAAGCCAAGCTTGGGAAACAAATTGGCCAGTTTGCCACGAAGAAGGAGTAAAATAGAAAACCTATTATGTGCCCCAGAACCTTCCAGACCACTCCATCCCGTTGTTGACCTCTTCTTCTTCCATCTGTATTGGGACCACCATGGAATCTTAGCCACATCTTGGCAGGGATTATGATGTTATTGTCCTTGTATTCTTGGTGCCTGGCATGAATCAGACCCCTAATAAATTCTAGTTAATTAACTAATGGACTGAACCTGTAAGTTACTTCTTGGTTTAGTGCCTTGAACTCTGGTCCAGAGGTAGTGATCTGGTCCATCATGGCCTCAGGCATGCAGAGCTCCTGTTGGGCCTTGAATTGTCTCTGGGCATCTTTGTGTGGCTGGGGCGGGATGGTATCCACACACTTGGATCTTGTGCTGGAGGTTTGACTAAGAATTGGTAAATGTTGAAGTTCATGTATCTCAATTCATCCTCACGTCTGAGAGTTTGTTCTGAGGTCTTTGCCCAGCAGCTGGAATAACCAGGAAATTTACTCTCACCATACACTTTTGAATGTTTCCTGGTCCACTTGACCTGCTTTCTTGTCACTTACCTGGCTCCTGCTCACTACTCCTTCATTGCAGTCCCCCATAGTTGATGGACCTCATTCCCTACCTCTAGATTTTCCCACAAACTATGCACTTCCCCTCTGCCCCATTATCTTGACCTGACCTCTTCATTGGTCATAGGATTTTTGGCTCCAACAGGTCACCCTTCACCCTGGCATTTCTCATTAGTGGCTGTACACTTAAACTTGACTCTTAGTTGGCCCTTAGTGGCCATTGTCTCTGCCTTCCTTCCTAAGGTGCCAGCAGTTGCCTAGAACCAACAATGAATGAGATGGTGGGAAGAATGGAAGGATTCACCTTTAATATCTTTCCAGTGAGGGATAGTGGTCAATAACTTTTCAAAGGGCAGGGCATTGTTATACTAACTGTTGACAGTCTGGGTTCTAAGGAACAACAGTTATAAACTAAAGGGTCAGTTAGTGTAGGAGAAGACATTTGATCACTTGGCTCAGAGAGCTCATCCCAGTACTCATGAATCAGCAGTGTGCAAGATGCTGTGTGGTGCTGAATAATCCATCACTTCAAAACTGTGGTGACATGTTGCATAAGACTATATTATCCTTAGATCCTTCAATTAAATTAGAAATTTCTCTACAAAGTGATTCATGACTGGGGAAAGCGTGGTGTTCTGGAAAGCTATGTACTTTTGGGAGTCAAAGGTCCTGGCTTTGAATTCTGTCTATGCCATCCCCCACCTGTGTGACCTAGTGCAGGCAGACCCCTGTCTGGGCCTCAGCTTCTCCATCTCAATTTGGATTCTTCAAGCAGTTGCCCAAGAGATTTTCCTTAAGTAGAGATCAAAGTGTGTCACTTCACTGCTCAGTAAACTCCAGTGGCTCCCCATTTCATCCAAGACAAAATAGAAATTCATTTATTTTGTTTTCAAAGCTCTTCACAACCAAAATCCTACCTAGCTTTTTTACTTTCCTTCTCATAAGCACTCTGGGATCCAACCACATTGGCCTTCCCTCTGTTCCTCACACAGGGCAGTTTATTAGCCATCATCATGCCTTTCCACTTGCCATCTTTCTTGCCTTTAACATATTCCTTCACCTCAATTTCAGATAATTCTTCTCTTCTTTTGAAGCATCACCTTCTATGTAAAGCCTTCTCTGATTCCCCAAAGTAGTATTACCCTCTCTCCCAAACTATTTCATTCAGATGTGTGTGTGTATACGGTGTGTGTGTGTGTGTGTGTGTGTGTATGTATGTGTATGTGTCTATATATGTGCATACACAGACACATATACTGTACCCGTGTCTCCTCTGTTCAAACAAAATCTGTTTGGAAACAGGGACAATTTCATTCTATTGTTTGAAATATAGTAGATGCTTATTAAATGCTTGTTGATTTATTTATTGGTTCAAGAGTTTGGATTCTTAAGTCTCTTCTAGCTCTAAATATGATCCCTCTTTGGGTGTCAGTTTCCTTCTGTGTAAAATATGGGGTGGAACTAACTGACCTCTGAGGTCCCTTCCACTTCAAACTCCATGATCATTAGTAATGTTTGCCAACTCTTTGCCTCCATGATCTCTATTTTCCTTCTTGAGATTCATAAAGCATCAGATTCCCATTGGCTGCTGCTGCCATCTTCCATTCAGGGGCTTGCCTGAGGTTGCACTGCCAGTTAATGATGGAGGCAGAAGCAGACACTGGCTGTTTGGTTCCTCTTTCTACTTCACCATGCTTTTCACTTTATTTCTACTTCATTTTTTCCTATTGACAATTTTTTTTCTTTAATATAGATTCTTGGAAAGAATTTTGAAATGAGATCAGGTATGCATGGCCCCATCTACCATGTCCTCAATACCTGGTTCTTAGGGGAATCTGTGCTTGGCCCTACTCTTTTTAACATTCTATCGTTGACTTGGATGTGGATAAAGTGAAGAGGCTCTGTAGGTCTGAAGATGACATAAAACTGTAAGGTTCCACTGGAGTGTTAGATGATAGTCAGGATCCAAAAGGATCTCAGAAGACTAGATGGACTAGAAAAGACATCAATGTAAATTCTTGCATTTAGATATAAAAATGTTAACTTCAGGTGGGGAAGTGTGGTTAGACAGCCATTGTTTTGGAAAAAGTAAGATGTGAGCTTACCGTGATTCAGAAGCATAACATAGGAGCCAAAAATGTAAGTGTAACTTTGGGCTGCAGTAAGAATGATGTGGTTTCCAGGCAGGTGATAATCCCATTCTCCTCTGCCCTCCTCAGATCTCGTCGGAAATGTGGGGCTCAATTCTGGGCACCGCAGCTTAATAAGGACAAGCTGGACTGTACAGACAAGGGCAACCAGAATGGTGAAAAGCCCTGGTCCATGACATTTGGGGATCTGCTGAAGGAACTGGGAATGTTTAGCCTACGTTAGAGAAGACTCAGAGGGAAGATGATCCCTGTCTGTGGAGGAGAGATTGGGATGGGATTCATTCTGGTCCTTCTCAGAAGACAGAGCCAGGATCAATGGGATAAGGTCACAAAGAGATCGAGTCAAGTTTGATGTCAGGAAAACATCACAATGAGTGTCCCATAATGGAACAGACTGCCTCTGTAGGTGGTGGGTGCCTCCTCAATGTGGAGTCTTCAAGCAGACTGCTATATAGTCTACATAGCTTCAGACTCCACTATAGTGGAGATGCCTTTTGTCTGTGGGTTTCCCTACATGGCAAGTAAAGTCACTTCCACTTCCTGAATTGTGTGATTCTATTGAGGGGGTATTATATTGACCTGTGATTGCCATAGTTATGCAAGGAAGTTGTTATGAGGATGCTTGTCCTTGATTCAACAGGAATTATATCTCTGATTATTATTAATCATGTAGCCATGGACAAATCACTTAACATCTTTGAGCTTCAGTTATCTTATCTGCAAAATGGGGTGATATTTATAAATGAAGTCCCCTCTTCATCGGGTTGTTTGGCTGATGAAATGAGATCATAGACATAGAGTGCCAACTGTTGTGTCTTTCATGCTTGGATAAGGGGAAGCTTTTCTGAATTTCTTTCTGATTGTACTGAGAAATGTAACTACACCCCACTGTTCCCCTTAACCTTTGACATGGTTGTGACATTTTCCTTTGCCCACTTCCTTTTACACCTCAGTATAATCCATGATAATTGTCCCTCTCATCTCGACCCTAGAGATCAGTCAGAGAACAACTTTCAATCAATTGGCTCTGAGGTCAGGGAAGCCCTTGAATGGGAGGCGGCAGCTGCAACCAATGGGAATCCAGGTTCTTGTGGAGTCAGATTTGACCCATGTTACTCCCCAACTCAGTAAATTTCAGTGACTTCTTATTATCTCTGAAACCACATATATGTTCTTATTGGGCATGGAAAGTGCTTCCCAACCTGGCCTTTCCTACCTTCCCAATTTGTTTACCCATTACTCCCCTTTGTAAACTCTACGGTTCAGTAATTGGCCTCTTTACTGTTACTTTTCCCATCTCCATGCCTTCCCTCACATGCCCGTAATGCTCTCTTCTCTTACTTCCACCTCTTAGAAACCTTGCTCAACCCAAACATCCCCTTTGGCAGGAGCCCATTCCCATTCCGCCTGGCTGTTAGTGTCTTCTTGTCTAAGGCTACCTACTCTCCTAGTATCTGGAAGATACTTAGCTATTTATATTTTGTTGTTCAGTCGTTTTCGGTTATGTCTGATTCTTCATGACCCAGTTTTGGGTTTTCTTGGCAGAGATATTGGAGTGGTTTGCCATTTCCTTCTCTATCCCATTTTACAGATAAGGAAACTGAGGCAAACAGGGTTAAGTGACTTGCCCATGATCACACAACTAGTAAGTGTCTGAGGTCAGATTTGAATTCAGGTCTTCTGAATCTGGGCTTGGCGCTCTATCTGCTGCACCACCTAGCTGCCTATCACTTATATATCATCTCCCAAATTAGAATGTCAGTTGTCTGAGGGTAGAGATTGTTTTTCTTTTTTTTAAATCCCTGCCATTTAACATGGTGTTTGATACACACCATAAATGCTTAATAAGTCCTTGTTGGTGGATTGAGAAGAGAATTTGCGAAACCCTTCTCTGAGGTCTCTTGGTCGTATTATCCTACAATGGCCCAATAGTGATTTACTCTAAGACCTACAGCTTAAATTCAAAGAAGAGATTTTTTTTCCTTTAATACTAGAAAGAAACTTCCAGAGAAGATCTAATTTAACTTCCTCTGCTTATGGGTCACATCATCCCAGAATCCCAGGATTGGAGGGTATTGCAATGAATTTCTTTCTAGCCCAGGACTTCTCTCTCAGGCTTTGTTATCACAGACAGAGGTTAATGCCAGATCCTTTGCCATACAAGTAATTTCCCCTTCGATGGGGTGACCTCATCCAGGCAGTTTCTTACTTACTTTTTGTCTGTCCATGGTCCCTCATTCCAGATGCACCGTTGTAATCCCCTTTGTCAGCTGAAATGCTGAAATCATCGATTCTGTGGCTAAATCCGCACCATGTTCTTTGAAGTCCTTCTCAGGAGATAAATAAAGAATCTGAAAAGAAGAGAAAGATATGCCTTTCAAATGAAAAGGCCATATTAATAATGTCTACTCAGAGATTCCCACTACTTAGTTTTTCCTCCAAAAGTCACTAGCATAAAATCTTTTAGCTTTTATTCACCCTAGATGGGGATTTTTTGGAAATACAAACCATAGGGTTTTACTGGTCCTTCTCTCAGCTCCTGTTTTGTGCAGTGTAGAAGAAATATCACTGGATTTGGAGTCAGGAGTTACAGTTTATTGTTGTCACTGTTATTACTATCTGTGTGACCTTGGGCAAGTCACTTAACCTTTACCTGCCTCTGTTTACTTGTCTGTAAAATGAGGATATTAATAGCATGTATTTCCCAGAGTTGTTGTAAATGATATGTAATATGTGAATCAAATGATAAAATAATTGTAAAGCCCTTAGCAAAGTGCCTGAAACATAATAAGTGCTATATAGATGTATTACTATTATAAATTATTTAACCACTCTGGACCTCAGTTTCCTGAGAAGGCTGGACCAAGTAATCTCTTAGATCCCTTTTGACATGAAATCTGTGATTCTAGGATCCTCTGGTTGCAATTATTAGTAAGAAAGAGACTTCACAAAAGAAAGTCACACATTAATTTAATGCAGGTGTCTTTCTGCGTTTGGGGCTTATGTGATAGGAAGGAAGGCATGTGGTATAGTAGGAAAGTCTCAGACTTGGGAGTCAAAGGAGCTGAGCTCCCAGGGCCTGTCCTCTCCCATGGTCAGGTGACATCTGGAATCTGGGGTCCTGCTCTCAGAACCTGTCATGAGTTGGAGAGTGGGCAGAGGACAGCAGCCAGGAGACTGATTCTTCTGTGATCAGGAATATTTAGCTGCATGAGAGACTCGGGAGGGAAGGCTAGCCTTGTTCAGATATTTGGAAGGCTGTCATGTTGAAAGGGTCTGGATTTCTTTTGCTTGCCAACAGCCACAGCAGTGACAGTAATAACAGCTCACATGTATATAGCACCTCCTCTGGGCCAAGAACCGTGCTAAGCATGTGACAGTTATCGTCTCATTTGGTGGTCACAACAACCCTGAGAGATGGGTACTGTTGTTATCCCCACTTTACAGGTGAGGAAACTGAGGCAGAGATTAAGTGTCTTGCCCAATCTCCCAGCTGCTGAGTACCAGCGGTCAAATTTGAACTGAGTTCTTCCTGACTCCAAGGCTGGTCTCAGAGGCAGATAGTTTGGAGCAGGGAACAAAGAGGCTATTTTAGGCTTGGTGTCAGAAATATCTTCCTAAGCAAGCTAAGCCTAGGTCTGGCACTGTGTCTACTGTACCACCTACCTGCCCCATAGGCACCCTAGAAACACCAAATATTACTTTGTATTTAGGATGATAGAGTCCAAGTCCTTTCACCTGAGGCAGGACTTTAGATGAGCCATTTAATTTCTTGGAATCTTGGACATTCTAGCTTGGTCAATGCCACCTCCTTCAGGGAGCCTTCCGTGACCACCTAAGCCTATAGTAATTTACCCTTGCTCAGACTTCTCCTATAGTCATTGACTTCAGTGCTCATTCAGAAATCTTTCTTCTAACAACTTTAGCTTATTGTCCTGGTATTTAAAGGATCACATGTTAGCTAGGCTGGGAACTCTGGCAGGCCTGGAAGTCCAAGTACTGAGTGACTTAGTCCCTCCTGGGCAGGGTTTCTTGAGGTCTGGTTTGGAAGGAATGAAATTGCTTTGAATTCAAATCCCACCTCATATTGACTTTGAGACGTCACCTCTTTGAAGGTCAGTGTCCTGATCTTCAAAACATGGATAGCAATGGTACTTACCTCGCAAGAGTGTCATGAAGTACAAATGAGTTATCATATCTAAGTGATATGCAATCCTGTTGAAGCTTTTTATAAAACTGGGAGCTGTGATTATAATAATCCTCTAGAACTTTCTAAAACTTGTAGCTTCTTGGGATGCTATCAGGCCTACCATGGACCCCATTCAGTGACCCAGAATGCCGTGGGTTACAACCACTACATAAAAAGCCCCTACACCCAAATTCATGGAACTGGGGGCACTGTTCTTGAGCCAAGGGTGTACTGTTCCCAGAGTTGATCCAGCATCCTGAATGCTCCAATTGCAGCAGTAGAAAAAAATGAAAAAGCAAAGTAATTTTCTGCGTGCAGCCTGCATTCTGAGTTAGATTCAATCAATTCTATAAAAAGTTCCCCCAAAGACAAACAAATCCTTTGGGCATTTTTGATTTGATTGTATCTTGATGGCAGGGTTGAACTCTGCAAAGGGAGAGATAACCTGACATGGAGAACATGGTTCTGGGTAAGGTGTGTCAGGGCTCAGGTCTGGGACCACTGGGACATCCTTTTGACATCTGGCATATAAAAATCTTAATGACATACCCTTTAATCCATGCCCAGGATATCTAATTATCTTCTTTTCCTTCATCCTTGGAACATGTAATTCCAGGAATAGGAGTCAGACACCATAGATTTGGAGCTAGGAAGGACCTCAAAGGCCATCTTGTCCATTCCAGAGCAGAAATCTCTTCAGCACACCTGACAAGTGGTCACCTAGTCTTGGCCTGAAACCTCTCTCTAGGGGGAGCCTTCTAAGGCAGCCTATGGCCCTGGTAGACAGCACTAATTGTTGGAATATTTTCATTTGCATCTTTCTCTGCAACTTTTACCCATTTCTATCCTAGTGGCACTTAGAGGGCACAGTAGATAGAGCACTGGGCACAGAGTCGTGAAGACCTGAGTTCAAATCCAGCCTAGATATTTACTAGCTGCGTAACCCTGGGCAAGTCATTTAACTTGTCTTCTCAACTATAAAATAGGAATGGTAACAATCTCTACCTCTCAGGGGTTTAATGAGGATCAAATGAGATAATATTTGAAAAGTGCTTAGCACAGTGCCTGGCACATAGTAGGCACTTAATAAGTGCTTCCTTTCTTTCTCTTCCCTATTGTTGATAGCTCTTTCCAGCCAAGTCTAGCAGAACTTGAGCATATCCCATAGCATCCTTGGTCCCCCAGCACATCTTCTCTTAGTGCAGGTTAATCATCCTGAGTTCTTCCAGGAACTTCTTATATTACATGGCCTCAAAGCTTTTCACCCTCTTTTGGACACTCTCCACCTTTTCAGTGCCCTTCATTTCACAAAAATCCTGCAAATACTTGCACCTCCAACAAATCACTCCCAACCCTCTTTTCTCTAACTTAGGCAGCCTTATTCCTTAAATCTTTCTGGAGAGTGCCTCTTTTCCTTTTTCTGTGAATATCCCTGTGGCTCATCTCTGAAATCTCTCCAGATTGTTCAGGGTAGGAAAAAAAATATTCATCAGTTCAGAAAAACCTTCATTGACATTAGGGATATGAGTGAATTCTGATTGCTTTAGCCTATTCAGGAAAACTTTTTTATGGTAAATATTTTAAAATTTCACTTCAAAAGGTGGATGGATGTAATCAGGAAAAGATGTGCCACTCATGCACTATGATTGGCATGGAGGTAATTAGGGTTAAAAGTTGTCAAGAAAATGAGACGACTTAGAAACAAAGGAAGTGAATGAATAGGAGGAAACAAGGCACATAATAATGTAGAATGAAAAACCAGGACATAGAATTTTCCAAGCACCTTAGGATATAGATTACCAAAGCTAGTGAGAACTTTAGAATTTAAAAAATTAGAACATAGAGTACAGTATGTTAGTTCAGAAAGGGATTATGGAACAGAATATTAGAGTCAGAAAGAACCTTAGAACATGCAGTGTTAGGATTGGAAGGGACCTTAGGATATACAATTTTAAGATTATGAGAGATACTAGAGCATACACAGGAAGGTATCTTAGAATGTACAGTTTTAAGAATTGAAGAAACATTAGGACATACCGTGTTAAGATTAAAAGAGTCCTTAGAACATATATAGGAAGGGATCTTAGAATATTCATTGTTAAGAATCAAAGGAACCTTAGAACATAGTGTTAAGTTTGGAAGGGATCTTAGAATGTACAATATTAGGATTTGAAAGGGTCTTAGAAAATGTCCTGGAAGGGACCTTAGAACATGTAGTGTTGGGTTTGGAAAATACTTTAGAACATATGTAATGTTAGTATTGGAGGGGACTTTATAACATACATTGGAAAGGTCCTTAGAATATATGATGATAGGATTGGAAGGGACTTTAGAACATACAGTGTTAAGATTGGAAGAGATCTTAGAACATGAAGTGCTAGAGCTGAAAGAGATCTTGGAACAGAGAATCTTAGAACCCAGACTAGGCTCAAGTAATGCCTCCAGTATGAAGTCTCTTACAATCCCCTCAGTTGCTAGTTGCCCCCACCTTGCCCAAAATCTTTGTGTCTATTTTGGATGTGCCTATATCTGTACGTGCTGTCTTTCCCAACTGAATAGACATTCCTTAAAGGCAAAGACTGTTCCATTTTTTTTCCTTTGTATTGCTGGTTCTACCACAGTACCTAACATATAAGATTTGCTTAATAAATGCTTGTTGAATGATTTCAAAGTATAGAATGGTAGACCCAAAAGGGACCTTAGAAAATAAAACCCAGAATGTTAGGGCCGGAAAAAGAACTCCAGACCTAAAACAGAGATTGTTACTATTCAGCGAGAACTTTGAGGTGATCTTTTCCAATGCCCTCATTTAAAAAAAAAAAAGATAAAAATGAATCTTCATGACTTGCCTAAGGTGACACACCTAGCTAGTGGAATCAATGGGACTAGAAGTATCATATGGCTGGAATAAAGGATAGTAACTGAAAATGAGATTTTAAACAAGTAGAAACAAAGTTCACAGTGGTCCCATTAAGAGTATCATCTCCCCCAAACCCCCTCTTGAACTTTCAAAAATTCAAGAGTCTTTGGCACAGTCTGAAATGAGATCTATTTGTACCAACAAGGCATTTTAAGATCTTGATACCCTGTACCAAAGTAGGCTGTGTTATCTGATGCTCTCTAAGGCTCAATCCTCAGCTTCTCCATGAACCATTTACCAATTTTTAAATGGAGTATCAAATTGTTTGGAGGGTTACCATCTGACAGAACAAATTACAGAGAAGACTTAATTTGTGGTACGGTTCAATACAGTCAATTAAATACTGTATAGATTAGAAAGTAATTTGCTTAACACTTTACCATTAGTTGTTTTTCAAAAAATAAATTCCACACTATTTAGCTTTCATATTGTTTTTCCCCCCTGAGGCAACACTATTCACTGAGAGAAAGAGAGAGGGAGAGAGGGAGAAAAAGGAAAAAAAAGACCCAACACAACACAACAGGATTCAAACACATGAAAAAAGGAATAAGTAGACAGACTCAGAATAAAAATAGATACATGGAAAATACAAGACTTCACACTATGAGCAATTACAGTAGTTAAAACCCAACTACACAAAGGAGGCACAGGCTCATTAGAAGTGTCTTTCTTTTCCTAACATATTTTTGGACGTGTTTTCTGAATCGCAAAGCCAGGGGGGCTGGGAGACAACAATAACATGCTCCAAGCATTCCACTAGCAAATGTGGAGTGGAACAGGTTAGAGTGAGCGCCCTTTCATTTCTCATGCCGGCAGGCCAGGGGTCTTACAGGAATTTAAGGAAGGAGAACACACACACACACACACACACACTCACACACCCCTTTGAGGTAAGGGTCCACAGGTGTAGAATATTGAATATCACTTTAGACCTTTTCTATGGCTTGATCAGTCATACTGATTTTTTATCTTTCTCTTTGTCTTTCTTTTATAACATTCTTTTTTTTTTAAGCTGTAGCTGTCAAAGAGGTGGAAAGGCACAGGGGAAATCTAGGTGGTATAAAAATAAAAAAAGTTAATGAAAATCTATTAAAACAGTAATATAATGATCTGTTACTTACCAAAAATCTAACAAAACCAAAAACATGAATCTGTCGCTCCCTGTTACCACCTGGTAAAGTTCACATTCTTCTGCCTGGCATTCCAGTCTCCCCTGTCCCAAGTCTGTACCTCCTTTCCTTTCTAGTCTTTACTCTTTTCACTCCCCTTCATGCACTCTAACCTTCCAGACAACTCAGGCTATAGACAAATATGTAGCTATATCTCTCTCACCATATGCCATACCCTGTTCTCCCTGACCAACCATGTACAACACACACCATTATTTCCATTCCTACGTTACCTATCCTTTCAAGCCAAGCTAGACTGCCATCTCCTCCAAGAAACTTTCCCTGATCCATACCTTATTTCTCAGCAAGGATTTTTTCTTTCAGACTTCACAAAGTACTGTTTTGATTTCTTAGATGGCCTTATCATATTGTTTGTTTTACTTTGTCTTATCTCTGTACCTCTTGATACCTTCTCTATCTCTCCCTAAGCCCAGAACATCACTGCATACTCTATGCAACAAACATTTGCTCATAAAGGTGTTATCTACATAGGAATTCGCAAAAGATGAGGCTAGTCTGGTAGAGGGAGAAAGACTGTCCTGGGCTTAACTTTCTCCCTGTACCTTTGCATCATCTTTTTATTATTCAGTGATTTTCAATAGTGCCTCACTCTTTGTGACCCCATTAGGGGTTTTCTTGGTAAGGATACTAAAGTGGTTTGCTATTTCCTTCTCTAGCTCATTTTACTGATAGGAAACTGAGGTAAATAAGGTTAAGTGACTTGCCCAGGGTCATACAACTAGTGTCTGAGGTTAGATTTAAATTCAGGAAGATGAGTCTTTCTGACTCCAGGCCTAGCACTCTAACCACTGTGCCACCTAGCTTCCTTTCTTTGTCTGTTCATCTACATTGAGAGTTGGAGGGGTTTGAAATTCAGAATCTGAAGAATCACAGAACTTCAACAGGCACCAGTAGTCACTGGCTGATGACCAGTAAGTTAACCTTCAGAAATTAAAACTGCAAGATATATGGAATACTCACCATAAGCTAAAGTGGAATCAACCATACCCAGCACTCAGAAAGTTCATTTCAAAAAGAAAGGTATGAGCTTATTGACACTAGCTGCTTACTACCTGTAAAAGGCAAGAAACTCCATAGACAGAATTCTGAAGTGAATAAGGCAGACTATTTGGTAAAGGAAGAAATTGAAAAAGTTCACCTCACCTCCTTCCCACTCCTGAAAGAAGATCTATTGCTGAGGCAGCATCTTTTATAACTTATTAAAAAAATAAAAACTCAGGGAGGAAAAGCTGTCAAAATCTTGTGACTGTCAGTTTTTAATTGATAATGCAGAATCAAAATAAATATCAAGCCTCTTGAAAAAAAACTCTTCTGTCTTTAAATTAAAAGAGCACGGCAGAGCCTGCTCTTCTCGTGATAGCACCATACCCAAGAACTTCACCTGAAATCAGAAACTAGGATTAGAGCTAACCTTCACAGCCATGTTCTCAGTGGTAACTTGCTTGGCAGAGACTGAGGGACACTCCACAAAACAGCATCCGATGGAGCATTGGCTGGCAGAAACTATTTCTGACTCATAAATGTAGCTCCAGAAGAGAACTCCAAGGGCTGATGGTCCAATCTTATTTTACAGAAGAGGGAACTAAGGCCCAGGAAGTAACTTGTCCAAATTTATAATGTGATAATGACCAGAAGTGGATTACTACGACCTCTGACTCCAGAATCAGTGACATTTATATTACTTCATACAAGGCAGTATAGAGTAGAAGAATGTCCAGAAGAGCAGCATCCATCCAAGACTGCAAGTACATGTCCGGTGGTGCTGTCCAGCAGAGACTCTGCTATGGCTGGTGGGACAGTGTCCAATAAAGGCTAACACATCCAGATAAGACTGCATGTATGTGTCTGGTGGTGCTGTCCAGCAGAGACTCTGCTATGGCCAGTGGGACAAGGTCCAATAAAGGGAACACAACCAGCCCAAGACTGCATGTACATTTCTGGTGGTGCTGTCCAGCAGAGACTCTGCTATGGCCAGTGGGACAGGGTCCAATAAAGGCTAACACAACCAGCCCAAGACTGTATGTACATTTCTGGTGGTGCTGTCCAGCAGAAACTCTGCTATGGCCGGTGGGACAGGGTCCAATAAAGGCTAACACAACCAGCCCAAGACTGCATGTACATTTCTGGTGGTGCTGTCCAGCAGAAACTCTGCTATGGCCGGTGGGACAGGGTCCAATAAAGGCTAACACAACCAGCCCAAGACTGCATGTACATTTCTGGTGGTGCTGTCCAGCAGAGACTCTGCTATGGCCAGTGGGACAGGGTCCAATAAAGGCTAACACAACCAGCCCAAGACTGTATGTACATTTCTGGTGGTGCTGTCCAGCAGAAACTCTGCTATGGCCGGTGGGACAGGGTCCAATAAAGGCTAACACAACCAGCCCAAGACTGCATGTACATTTCTGGTGGTGCTGTCCAGCAGAAACTCTGCTATGGCCGGTGGGACAGGGTCCAATAAAGGCTAACACATCCAGCCCAAGACTGCAAGTACACGTCTGGTGGTGCTGTCCAGCAGAGACTCTGGTATGCCCAGTGGGACAGGGTCCAATAAAGGCTAACACAACCAGCCCAAGACTGCATGTACACGTCTGGTGGTGCTGTCCAACAGAGACTCTGCTATGGACAGTGGGACAGGGTCCAATAAAAGCTGACACATCCAGCCAAGACCTCAGCACAGTGTTATCAGAATCATCAGTGTGGTATGCTTCCTATGTGTGTGCTCTGGCCTGGCCATTTGTGTTTCCTACAAGTGCACCCCTCCACACATAGTTCCTATATGTATCTATTCTTCCTACTGCTAGTAGGAAGTATTTGTGCAAAATGTGCCCTAGATTTATAGGTAGATATATTTTATTACACCTTTTTTGTGCTATGCTCTTTTGCTAGATGCTTTTGTTTTGCAATAATTGGGTCCTCTGGCTAACTAGTAAATGTAAATACATTAGAAGGGGCCTGTCAGTTATAGTTTGGAGAGGATACAGACCCACAGAGTGCCATGATTCAAAAGTAGCCTTTTCTAAGGGATCCACTCTATAAATTGTAGCAATGGGAGAGGGAAGGTCCACAGGTGATATAGTTGGGTGAATAAATGATTCATATGTTATGAACAAGCTTCCTTCTTGTATTTCAGGACAGTATTTAGGCCAGTCTGATTGGTTATTTCTGCCCTGTCAGTCTGCCCCATAACCCATTTCCTGTAAGACAATGTTTGCTCCAGGGACAGAATTCTTGAATGGAGAAGTAGTATGAGCAGGTTGATGAGAGGCAGTATTGCCTAGTAGAGAGAGTGCTAGACTTGGACTCAGGCAAACCTGGGTTCAAATCTCATTTCACCCCCTGACGCTAGCAGTATGGCCCTGGGCAAGTCACTGAACCCTTTTTAAAGACTCATTTTGCTCATCTGTAAAATGAGAGGGTTAAATCTGATGACCTCTAGTGCCCCTTCCAGTTCTAAATCTATGATATCCCATGACCTCTTTGTAAAAAAGCTTATCCTGGCAGAGATATTCAGGATGGATTAGATTGGTGAGGGAGATTGGTAGAGGTAGAATCCTCAGGACTTACTATGTGATTGGACATGGCAGGTGAGGGAGAGAGGGAAAAGCCCTAGTGAGCTTCTGAGTTTTCCCTGGGCCTTTCATGTCTTCTTGCTATGAATCATCTTGTCCATTTGAGTCAATTGTGAGGCCTAATGGATGGGTGTTTGCAGGTATTTTGAGAGGCGGGGATGAAACACAGCTACCCTGCTGTTGCATTCACTACATTCTGAGGCATTTGCGATCCCCACCATCTGCATTACACCAGCATAATACAGAGGTGGCAAAGACAGTGATAGAACAACCCACAAAGAACCTTTTTCAAATGGATTAGACTTCTTAAGAAATATCTTCAATGCAGCAAAAATTAACTCTGGGATAGGGTAAGATTACAGATATATCTTTAAGCATGGAAGGCACATGCAGATGCAATTTTCCAGGCAATATTAGGTATATTTTCAAATGTTTTGATTTTAGAACACTTAATGAAGGCTCCCAGAAAAATTAAAATGTCTCCATCTGTTATCTCATAAATTAGGTGAGATTTTCCCATCATGCAATAATCTCTGGATCTAATTCCACAAGGAAGACTTCTAATCATGACTTAATTTCCAAAACACAATTTGATGATAAATAAGACAGAGTGAACTTCAATAGGAGAGAGGCCTCCTCAAGGTGCCGTCTTTCTTGACAGCCAGGCAAAGGAGAGCATTCAGGAAAGGCAAAGAAAGGAAATGAGTGGCTGGTCGCCACCTACTTTCCTTCCCTGCCCATATGGGAATGAAATTCACCCAAGCTCCTTCAACCAGTACTTCCCAGTTGTGTGAATACATGCTGCATCTGTTTCACCCCATTAACACATTGACAAAAATCTGTCATTTGCTCTTTGGCATCACTGTCATACACATTCTAAAAGCCCCTTACAATTCATTGAAAGGCTGTTCTGTTTCATGAATAAAGAACCCAACAGACAGTCTGATTTGTTAGAACAGACAGTCAGAAACACCTGGATTCGGGTCCCATCTCTGACACATACTGGCTATGTGACCTTGAGCAATCAGTCAAACCACAGGTATTAATTAAGCTTCCTATTATGTGCATAGGGTCTGGCCTAAGTTCTGGGGATACAGCTGCAAAGTATGAAACAACCTTTACTATCAATGCATTTACATTATAATGAGAGAGATAAATACATATAAAATATATACAGCATTGATGTAATGTTAGTAAATACAAATAGATAAAAAGTAGTTAAGTACAAATTAATTGACAAGGCACTTAACTTCTTTCTGCCTCAGTTTCCTCATCTGTTAAATGACAGACTTGGGTGATATGGCCTCTAAGGATCCTTATAGATAAAAAAAATCCATGATTTTGTCCATTATCTATACTGGTGATGTGTATTCCAGTCAAATCTCTAAGACTATATATTGCAGAAAAGATGTGAATCTCTATTGTCAGAGGGAGTTTCCTCACTAGGAGTACTCCTTGATGATGTCACAGAACCAAACAGAGACAAGCAAAGTTTCCTGAACATATACTATCCCAATGATACTGGGTCATGCAGAAGGCCATCTGTGCAAAAGGAACAAAGCAGAGGCACCTGGATATTGGCCAAGAGTATAAGGCGAGAGAGTGCTCAGAATTGAAGATAATAGGATCTCCCATTTTAGGTGGAAGGAACCTCAGAGGTTACTACTCTGACCCCACCATCTTGTACAACTCAAGGACCAATTTTTATATGAGCCTTTCCTGATGCCCCCAGTCATTGGCACCCTCTCCCTCTTGAATATACTATATTACTTTGTATCTACTTTGCATTTACTTCCTTATGTCAATGCTGTAGTCTCTTTGGTAAATTATAAATTTCTCAAGGACAAGGACATTTTTGCCTTCATATTCACTTCTTAAATGTTTGTTAAAATGAATGGAATGGAAGTACAGCCATCAGAGGTTGAATGATGTGTCCAGTATCACATGAATCCAAATCCTTTGACTCTGAATGAATTGTCTTTTCCAAACTATCTGAATGCTATCCAGTGTTCCTGGTGGCTTCCATCAGTCTACAGATCAAGTCAACAAGACTTTATTAAGCCCTAAATCAAGGATCCTGTGAGGCAACTGGGAGTGGCAGGGTTGGGCTTAGAGCAGCTAAGAGAGAGTAAAGTCACCAAATCATAGTCTAGGGTCACAAGAGACATCACCATCAAGGCCCTGTAACATCATGGGTAGAGGACTGACCTTAGAGTTGGGAAGTCCTGGATTAAAATCCTACCTTTGGTAGATAATGACTGTGTGACTATAAGCAAGCAGTCATTTAACCTCTAAGAGCCCTAAGAGATTCTTTAAAATGCTTGCTTAGAGGTTTTCAGTCTGACGTAGTGGAAGGAATCTCCACACTTGGAGGTCCCTGAACAGAAGATGTCATACCTCTGGACCAAACCAATATAACCACCACACATTAACTCAACAGAACTTTATAATTTACCCGTGCTTTCCAACGTGCTGATATAACACCTGTTTTTTTTTAAGCAGATCATTCGGCAATCAGCAGCATGCATTCATGAAGTGCTTACTATGTGTCAGACGCTGGATGATTCAGAAAGTATTCAGAATATTCCCATTTCCCTCAACCTGATCAAAAATGTCAAGTCCACAGTATCATTTCAGATTTCCTCTGAGATTCTCTTCCTCCTGTCTGATCCCCCGAACTTTGCTGGATTCCTTAAGGTCCATTGTCAAGGAAGTGAAAACCTTCCCATCATGACTTGCATATCAGATAGGCTGCTCTCTGAATGAACCTTTCTCTCCTCTTTTAGGCACTCCAGCACCATCATGCTGTACACGAAATTTCCTACATTGCAAAGGATATCACAGACCACCGAGCCTTTGGATATGTCTGTGGGAAGGAAGGAAACCACAGATTCGTGGCCATCAAAACAGCCCAGGCGGTGAGTATTTTTATCAACCAGCAACTACCTAGAAGCATCAGTGCCTTTTCCTTTCACTTTGGGGTCGGCAGGATGGTGCAGATTTAAGAAAGATGGACTTGGAGTCCAGGATCCTGAGTTTGAATCCTGGTTCTGCCGCTTACTTCCTGTGTGACGTTGGGGAAGTCACAACAACTCTGGGCCTCAGTTTCCTCCTATGTAAAATGATAGAGTTAGACTGACCTCCCTGCTAAAGTTCTCCCACCTCTAAATACTTGAATTTCAGTCATTGATTGAGTCTTGCTTCGAATGGACGTATTATTGGACTTGCTGAGTCGAGTGATCATAGATCTAAAAGTAAATGGGATTTCAGGGTCCATCTCATCCAGCCTTCTTGTTTTCCGGGTGAGGAAGTCGAAGTCCAGAGAGATTAAGTAACTTCCCCAAGGTCACACAGGAAATAGGAAGAAGAGTCAGAATTTGAATTGTCACCCTGAGACTTCAAATTAAAATTTCTTTTGCCTCTAATATGTTGCCTCCCAAAGCTGGAGATTTGGTTGGACCTCACAAATCATTTAGTCCAATCCATTCATTTTGCAGAGGAAGAAGCTGAAGGTTTAATAATGTGTGCAACGTCACAGAGGTAGCAGAACTGGGGTCTGATCCCAGGTCCTTTACCTCCACATCCAAAACTCTTTCCCCTTCACCATATGATATGTGCCACTGCCCCACCCCCCCCAACCCTCTATCCTCTGGGGCTCACCCTCACCAGCAGCAAAGCACCCCTCCCCAGAAGAAACCATTCTCTTCCCACCTCCATTTTTTTCTCCATTCACTTCTCCTAATGACTAATTATTTTCTTTCTAATTAAACTGCATGTACTCATTGTATACAAACAAATTTGCTTCTGTTCACAGTCTCCCACAAAAAATGGAAAGCAAGAGAAAATAAATAATTCTTTTACAAAGAGCACATGCTCATTTCATTGTATTAAAAGATACTACCAAATAAAAAGCAACACCTTTTATGTATATAATTATAATTATTATTAATTTGCAAATATAATTAGCTAGCAGAATGAACTTTCACCCAGATGCAATTTGCTAAGCCAATATAAACAAGGTAGAATTAATTTGGGGTGAAGTGCTTTCAACTTCATAATAAAATGAGCTTAGGGAGGTTGCAGCCAGCAGGGAGGGAATTTGATCACTGCCCAAGGGCAGCTATTCCATCCTTAATGTGGGCCTTCTACTTTGTCTCTCTGCAGGCCGAACCTGTGATCCTTGACCTGCGTGATCTCTTTCAACTCATTTATGAATTGAAACAGAGAGAAGAGCTGGAGAAGAAGGCACAGAAGGATAAACAGTGCGAGCAGGCGGTATACCAGGTACATCTGCAAATCTGGCCTGGTGCCCACAAAATGGAAGCTCTAAGTAAACAGATGTGAAGGTGTCAGTTAGTGCTTCCAGGGCCTGAGGAGAGCCTTGGTGTAAATAACTTGGGCAGGAGCAGGCTGTTATAAGAGGGCTGTCCACAGCTCCACGATCTCTTTCCTGTTGGCGATTGAGTTTTGAGATAAAGTCAAGAGACCAGTGAAATCTTCCACCCAATTTGTACTATTAGTGAGGAGGAAATTCAATTGTCACAGCTGTCATCAGGAATGGAGTGGGGGTGGGGGTGGTGAGAAGAAGGAGTAGTGGGGAAGGTCCTCAGTTTTGACTTTCCCACAGCTTTCCAGCTGCTCGTTTTCAGAAACACCTCTCCTCCCAAAGGCTGGTTTCTTCGCAGTCCCTTAATTTCTTGCTACGGTCTCACATCTCTTCTTTTTTCATTCTTTGCTTTTCGCCCTCCCTTCTCTGACTCTGCGGTAGACAATTTTGGAGGAGGATGTAGAAGATCCCGTGTACCAGGTAATTTGGGAAGCTTTGTGGGTTTACAAAGTCACCAGTAGTTAGGCTAGACCAGAGTAATTCCACTCTTGCTATTTGTCAGTGGTCCAGAGGGACCCCTGCTTAGAAACAGTAGAGCTCATCTAAAAACTCTTCAGGGAGCTCAAGAACCTGCCAATATAGAAAAAAGGTGGCTATTAAAAATGAACATATCCAAGTATCAGTAATGTAGGACTGAGTGCAAGAGATTTCCCTTTCTTCTCTCAACCCCCATATTGCTTTAAAAATCTGTACCAGGAGCTGAATATTTCTAAGAGTGGGGTGACCATTCCTTGTTCCTTAGAAGAACAATGAAGGTGATTCACTGAGGCAAAGATTGGCCAGTTGGCTCCCACAAGCCACAAAGGGTAGCCCTGGTGAGATTGTTCAAGTGAAGAAAGGACAATCACCTGTTTCCCAATAGATCATTGCACTGGGCATGGTTTCTTTGGAGTCTTTCGTTACATAGCCTCATGCCATAACGGGCACAACAGCTCATAGGAGCAGAGAAAACCAATAACAACACTAAGGTGGATGAGTTCTCCTCTCCTGCATCCAAGTATGAAATTGATTGTATGTATTCCATACATGACACATGGATTTGATCATTTTTTTAAATTGCTTTAGAATTTGTAGATGCTTTTATCAGTGATATATTTGGCATGACTCCCACTGTCCAACCTGTAATTCATGCTAAACACAATTGGGATCTTATAGATTAAGAAGCAATCTTTTTTAAAAATTTATTTTATTTTTAAATTGTGGAATGAAAATCATTTCCATAATATAGTATAATAAAAAGATGATTGCAAATGAAACTGCAAATCTACTATGTACAACTTGCTGTTCCTTTTAAATATACAACAAAGTTATCATGTCAATTTCCATTTTTTTCCTTTTTTCTTCCCCCTCACCAGACCTCGAGATGACCACCGTTAGACACATAAGTGTGTGTGCATGTATACACACACACACACACACACACACACACACACACACAAAATACATATATATGTGAAATTATTCTATACATACTTCCATTTATCAATTCTTTCTCTCGATGCAGATAGCGTCTTTCCTCATATGTCCTTTATAGTTAATTCAGGCAATCGTTTTTTGAAAGCTATATGATAAATTGAGGATGTAACATTGATGTACAGTTGTTCCATTGGTTGATACATAGGTTTTATTTTTTTCCCCTCAAAAAACTTGTGTTTTCCAAAAGTGAAATAACAAGTATAAAAGCTGTTAGTGTTAGGTTTATACCTATAAATCTGTTTTTGTTTTTCTTTCAAAGAGATTGCTCTTTGACAATGCAGGCTATTTTCAGGGGTACCCTATTGCCAGTTAATGCTGTATTTTCAGTTTGGAAGAAGTAAGAAAGTGACATTCAGAGGACTGGAGTCACTTCAGATTTCTATATGCTTCCTTATTGCTCCAGAAGCTCATACCAGAAATAGTAACAAAGATGGAGGGGGCAGGAGAGGACTTTTCTTTTCCCCACGTTAAAGATAAATGTAAGTGTGCCACCAAAGTGCGCAAACTTGCCTGGTGGTGACATAATGTCCCTGTTCAGAATCCCAGGAATCACAACGCTAGTGAGGGGACCAGGTTGAATCTCAGGTGAGAGGGCAGCAGGGGATGGATTCTCCTCATCATTTCAAGGGCTGCCAGGACTTTGCAACTGCTTTTATTTCAAAGACAAGCTGACTGTTGTTACCCATTCATTGATTGTGCTTCTCCCTGGACCACCTGGTCTCTGTTAAGCCTTTGCTCTGTATCTATATCTTTAATGCTTGCCTGATTGATCTCCTGTTCCAAATGGTCTTTTTCTCCCTTTCTTTTCCATCTCTGACCTTTCTTCTTTGGATGACGATCCAATAGTACATTGTGTTTGAGGCTGGACATGAGCCAATTCGTGAGCCTGAAACGGAAGAGAACATTTATCAGGTATCCAACTACTTGCTGTCTCACTTACCGCTGTTGCAGAGCCCAGACTTCAAGAACTTTGATGCCCCCCCCATTGGGGAGGGGTACCTCTCTCTCCACAAGGCACAGGCACCCAGAGATCTGTCGCTTTAATATTCTGATGCATGGTTTAATTACATAAGAGTGAGTTTGGGGATGATTTGTTAATGGTTCATCTGAAGCAGCACCCTGGTGTCTTGGTCAGAGCACCAGACTGATTCAGGGCATATGGATTCGAGACTGTAGTTTGTCACTCACTCACATGGATAGGTTGCTTACCTTCTGCTGTAAAATCAGAGGAGTGGGGCATTAGAATAGAAAATCTGTTAGATCTTTTTTACTCTAATAGTCTAAGGTCTTTGCCAGCTCTGTCATGGGACATTTGATGGTATGATAGTCTGTTTTCCAAGGTGTTCCAAGGTCCCTCACAACTCCAAGATCTTTTATTCTGTGTTCTAACATTCTGTATTCTAAGATCCCTTCCGGTTCTAAGGTTCTAACTTTCTATGATCAAAGGACCTTTACTAGCTTTGTGACCCTGGGCAAGTCACTTATTGTCTTCCAGCCTCCATTTCACTGTCTGTAAAAAGGGAATAATATCCCTACCTCTCAGGGTTGGTGTAAGGATCAAATGAGATAACATATTTAAAGCATTCTATAAACCTTTAAGCAATATATAAATGCGTGCTAGCCGTTACCATTTTCATCAGTGCCATAACAGTCATAATAATAAATGTTCAAGGCCCATTCCAGCTTCAACATTCTGTAGTTTAGCAGGTTGTGTTCTACATTCTCTTTTCTACAACCTTTGCTAGCCATTGCATTCATTTTTGCTGTCATTCATACGAGTGTGTCCCACTTTAAGCAGATTTTCTTGGGGCAGATATCAAGGGCCACACCTGCAGTCAGGAGGACCTCATTTCCAACCATAGTTGTGTGCCTGGGTTACTGTGCACCCCTTGGGTGCATTGTTTAACTGGTCTGGGCTTTTCTTTCTTTACTTCTAAAATGCAAAGGCTGGACTAGACGGCTCCTGAGCTCTCTTCCAGACCTACTTCTGAGACCTGGGGTCATAGGAAGTCCCTGTAGAAACACCCTGGTGGATAATGAGTATCAATGGCTGTACCATCGGGGCTCCTTCACCCCACAACAAGAATGTACCTCCCTGTTCCTTTGCAGAACCCAGTGATTCCAGTTCATTAAAACAAAAATGTTCAGTTTCCAGACCATGCAGTTGACATCCAACTCTTCAGCCTGTATGTGACGTAAGCAAAGCCCACTCGAAATCCGGTAGTTTTAATAAGAGCTACCAAGGTACAGCATCCCTCAGTTTGAGATTTAAGCAGGGGGTTTACACCCTAATTCTGAAGCCCGAGCAGCTGAGAAAAATGAATATGAATATGGTGTATTTTCAGTAACTAACAAATGATTTGCTTCCTCCATCTTATTAGTAAGAGACACAGAGCTGAGGACGCAGATGTGTGAGTCTAATCTTAGTTCAATCCCTAACAGTTTGGCATCAGGCAGGTCCCTGCTGGGAAAAGGAACATGGCTTTGCTTCAGTCTGCCTTCAGAGAAGCAGTTTAATATATTGAAGAGACAGCGAACATCAGAGCTAAGAAAACCTGAGGTCGAATCCTGATTCTTACACATGTTGGCTGAGTGACCCTGAGCAAGTCACTTGAATTCTCAATACTCTAGGGCAGAAATGGAAAAATGCATGGCCCAAAGGCCACAGGCAATGTTCCCCAGCATGATCCAAACCAGATTAAATTACAATTAGGAAATATTTTTAAAAATTAATAAAAATAGGTAAAATGAAGCTGTTACCTTTTAAAATTAAGTTAATAGGCAGCCTACAGAGATCGTTACATGTGGATTAGTGACCCACATTTCTATTTGACTTTGACATCAGTGCTCTGGGCCACCTTCTAAGACTAGGGTGCAGAGAAGGTACATACCTGCATTGGTAGAGGGCCTTTGTTCACCTGGGAGTTCCCTGTCTCAATCACATCCCAAGTCCATAACCCACTCTTACTTCAGTCTGGTATCTCCATCAGTTCTCCTCAAAAAGATTCATGCTAACTGTAGCTAGAACCCAGAACCCTGAAAGAAGGAGTCCCATGCTCTATTGATTGAACCAGCTGGGCCGTAGGGATGGTTGAATGACATGGTGGCCAAAGTCCCTTCCAGTGGTCAACAAAAAAATCAACAATTCTGTGACCCAAGATAGAGCTAAAAGGTATCTTGGAGGCTACCTTGTCTAGCCCTGTCGTTTTTCAGATAAGAAACCTGGCCAGAGGGATGAAGTAATTCGCCTGGGGTCCCATAGGCAGTTAATAACAGGGGCAAGATTTGAACTCAGATCCTCTGACTCCAGAACCAGAGCTTTTTCCATTGGACCATTTTGCCACTCAAGACAGGTAGTGAATATACATACACATTTACAGAGAAGGAAATGGAGGATTAGCCAGCTAGAAGACCAGCAGTTCTGGCTTATCCCTATTTGCACTGTGCCTAATTACCTGCTAATCCTAAAGTGTCTTTCTGATGAGGCCCAGGACACCGGAGCTTTCTCACTGGGCCAACAGAGGCTGCAGCTTAAGGGGGAGGGAGGTGGAAACAATATGCAGTGCATAGGTATATTACTTTCCTTGTCACCTGTCATTTGTGAGGTAGGCAGGGCTGCAGTGTAGACATGAAGAAACTGAAGCTTAAACAAGTCAAGGGGCATGACCAGGATCACAGGCACCCAGAAGTGCTGGGACCAGAGACCAGAGACCAGAGTTACAAATCCAGAGCTTTCCTCACTGCCCTGCAGGGATGCGTGTGTGTGTGTGTGTGTGTGTGTGTGTGTGTGTGTGTGTGTGTGAGAGAGAGAGAGAGAGAGAGAGAGAGAGAGAGAGAGAGAGAGGAGCAAAGGTGGAAGGGAGAGTGAAGGAGGGATATATATGTGTGTATGTGTGTGTTTGGGTTTGTTAAGATTATATTTATTCTGCTTATATGTACTCATTATCCCCTCACCATTAGCATATAAGTAGTTTGAGAATAGGGTAAGATGAATGAAAAATCCCAAGAGACAGCATTTCTGGGTAATTAATGATCAGTTTATTAATTAGTCTAGTTAATAATAAACTGATAATCAGTGCTCTCTCTCAGTAACCAAGACAAAGACGTGAACTTACTGGAAGCCTTAATATACTGACACAGACTCCTAAAGTCTTGAAGTCGGAAGGGACCTGAGATGCCATCTGGGCCCAATGTATGTGTTGTATAGACCCACTGGAAGAGTTCCCATTTGTACCAGGGCACAGGCCATTCACTTGATTTTGTCTAAACCCTAACATTTCTTCCCATCCTTGATAAGTTAAGGGTCTTTTCTCAGAATGACTTTGAGTAAATCACTACACCTCCTGGGTGTCAGTTCCTATACCTTTGAAGCAATTGTGATGGCTCTATTGACCCTCCTTCTCTGACCCATTGACTCCAGTAAAAGTGCAGGACCCTAAAAGAGCTGGTCCAGTGAGCTGCGGAGGGCATTGGACCTGGAGTCAGAAAGACATGGGTTCAAACTCCAGTACTTATGGGAGTGGGCTGGACTCGGTGGCTTCTAAAGTCCCTTCCAGCTCAAAAGCTGTGATGCCTTGGGGGTCTTCATTATCATTGTCATTATCATCACTAACGTTTATACTGTATAGATGTACTCTCTCTTTTTTTTGGAGGGGAGAAGGGAAGGCAATTGGAGTTAAGTGACTTGTCCAAGATCACACAGCTACTAAGTGTGTCATGTGTCAAGTGTCTGAGACCAGATTTTACCTCAGATCCTCCTGACTCCAGGGCTGGTGCTCTACTTACTGTGCCACCTAGCTGCCCTGCCCCACCCCGTCCCCCCAGAAGGTTTGCAAAGGAGGTAAATAAGGCATCATGCTTGGTCCTTTTAACAACTCCATGGTAAATGCTATGATTACCCCCACTTTACAGGTAAGGAAACTAAGGCAAAGGGATGTTAAATGACTTGCCCAGAGCCACACAATTCGTTAGTATCTGAGGTCAAATTTGAAATCAGGTCTTCCTGACTCCAAGTCCAACATTCCATCCACTATACTACTTAGAACACTTTGAGGGTTTAGCACAATGTTTGTCACATAGTAGGCTCTTAGTAAATGTTCATTGATTGACTAGCCACTTAGCAGTTTGCCCCTCACCCGCATTCTCTTGGGGAAGACCAGCAGCCTCTCATAGCAAGACATCTGTTGTTCCTTCTTCCTTCTTTGTTGTAGCTGAGCATTGAGCCTTCATTTGGGTGTTTGGAAATAATCATTGTTAATATTTTTATAGCTCTCATTTACATAGCACTTGAAGTTGTAAAAAATGCTTTTTTTAAAGTGTGTTCTATTTTCTTTGGTTCTTCATCAGGTTCCTACCAGCCAAAAGAAGGAGGGAGTTTATGATGTGCCAAAAAGTCAGCCTGTGAGCGTAAGTATCCAATGGCCTCTTCCCATTTCCGGGCACAGAATGTTTCTAGAGCATTTTGGGTGGCAGGGTCTTTGGCCAAGAAGTTTTCATACCACAGGGTGGTGGTTGACAGGTCCATATAGCTTGATAATGAGGTAGCTAAGGGTCAGATGTTCCCAGGAGGAAGAGATTGGTCCTCATTTAGAATGAAAAGATCCACAGGTCTGGGAAACTTCCTGTTAGTTAATGAGATAACACACCCAAATTCTGAAGTCTCGCCATCTTAACTGCCTTAAAAAGGTCAACACTCAGATGGAAGTAGTTTAAGGCACATATCCATGTGATTGTCTATGTCCTGAAGTTTTAGTGATGTGTTTTCCCATTCACTCTGATAACGTAATGAGCCCTGGTTTCACTGTTGTGGAGACAGAGCAGCTTCACCCACCGATACAAATCAAGGTCTCCTAAGCTCATATGGGTGGTGTGACTCATAAAAAAATTCCCACCCCCTCCACCCAAAAATTATCACCCAGTGACCAACCTTCTGGCAACAGGCCTTACCAAACTTCTCCACTGGTATTCACAAGGTGTTTTCAGTTGCCTTATACAGACTCATGGGCTCTCCAGATTGGTAGGACCTGGCACTGAAGTTGAAGAACTTTGGTTCCACTCCCGTCTCTAATGCTTACTCTGTATGTGGGGTTGATCTAGATGGCCTTGGTGGTCTCTTCCAGCCTTTACTGTGACCTGCTGAAGCATATGTTCTTAAGGCAATCTTCAGGACTTCAGGGTCATCTTACTGTGCTGATGAGAGGAGGACTTTTATAGAGGTCTCCTGTAGCCTACAATGGTCACTGTCTTGTTATATATACATCCACCCTTTTATTCCTAACCTTTAAAGAAGGAAGGAGGCAGTGAAAAAATGGCTCTATCAGGTTGGGCTTAGATGAGCTCTAATGTTCCATCCTACACAGTATAAGAGTCTAGGATTCTAGGACAAAGCAACTTCCAGTTTTAAAATTCTTTATGCATATGTATAGACATATATGTGTATGTATATATATATATATATATATATATATATATATGCATGTATATGTATATACACACATATGTGTGTATCCATGTATGTAAGTATATGTATGTGTTCATAAGTATATATACATATGTATGTATCTATACATATATATATATGTGTGTGTATATATATATATATATATATATATATATATATATATATGTACATACACACATAATATTAAATCCCTCTGCAGAGAATCTTTTTTCTCTTTATTCCCTTACTGAGGAATTAATTAAACATTCAATAGGAAGAGGAAGTGCTTTCTTTCCTGAAATGATCAGCTTTAGTCTATAGGAGACATCAATGTATGTCCCATATCAGCACAGCATCATTGTGTTGAATATCATTTAGAGAGATCCTGGAATGGTATGTTCTAGGCTTGGAATCAAGGAAGATTTGTGTTCAAGTCTTATCTTTGGCAAATTCAAGCTCTGTGACCCTGGGAAAGTCACTCAGTCTCTCAGTAACCCCAGGAAGAGCTCTTTTAAAGAGCTGCCAAACTACATCCCTAGAAAAGCTGCCAATTTCCATCCCTAGGGTATTTCTACAACAGGTGGTCCACAGTCCAAACAAAATCGCAGATCTGGATGGAAATAAAAAGAATTAGCATTGATTTCTAAATCATGTTAACATTGTGTGAATGGGTTTGCTGACACATTTACATAATTTGGAGTGAAGGCACCCAGAATGACTTCAATCTCTAAAGACCTTCAAGACCAACTCTATGCTGTTAGTTGACCTATAAGTGGGAAAAGAATGATGATGTGGAAAACCTCCTTGGGTAGCTGTATTCCATTGGAAAGATTCAGGAAAGGATCCTTTACATCCAACCTGTCACTTCATTCATTCGTTCTACAGCTCCTCTTAAATCACCCCCCAAACCATGACCCCATCTAGTGTTGGGACCGCTGTTACCTAACAAGATGGGTAAAAGCTGGCTCCTTCCACCACTCTGAAAGTGAAGATCATCCATCCAAATGCACTTGTATCGTGAATGATGCATACCACTTTTCTTCTTTCTTTCTTCCTTCCTTCCTTTCTTCTTTTCTTCCTTTCTTTTCTTTCTTTTTTTCATTCAACAGCTAGAATTAGAAGACCCAAGTTCAACTGACTGCAGCAGTTGTTAGCTGTGTTACCCTGGGAAAAAATTACTTAAACTCTCACTGGCTTATACATAGAAAGACTTAATAAATGTAAATTGGATGTAATTGCCTCAGTTTCTTCATCTGTAAAATGGAAATTATGATACTTACATGTACTCAGAGTTTCAGGCTAGGCAACAGGATAGATATATGGACTTGGAATGGCCCAGGCTTAAGGAGTGGTTGCATTTGGCTCAATATCTATTTGGAAGATGCCCCAAAGGGGAGCACCCCCACCATGCTTGGCTCAGTGCTACTTAAACACATCTGTCATTGGTTTGGATAAAGGCATAATAAGTGTTCTAGTTGAATTTCTAGGTGAGACAAACCTGGATGGGATAGCCAACATGATTGACAATTGAATCAGGATCCAAAAAGAAGTCTTTTTGCAAGAAAGGGAAGAAAATTGATATGAACCAAATAACCAGAAAGAAATAGGGATAAATGTAAGGTCTTACATCTTTTTTAAGAACTAGAGGTCAGAAGTGCAGAATGTGGTTGGTGTAGCCAGTCAGGAATTTATCTGAAAAAGATCCAGGGCTTTTAGTGGCCTCCCAGCTCTTTATGTACATTGGCAAACACAAGGCTCTGTCCATCTGAGGTTGCATTCGTTGAGGCTCAGCTTCTGGCAATAAGGGGCTGATAGTCCTTCTGCACTCTGTACACGGGCAGACCACATCTGCAGGATTGTTTCCAGTTCTGGACACCACAGTTTGAGAAGGATAACGATAAACCAGAGAGCTGTCCACAAAGGAGGCAACCAGGATGTTGAAGAGTCCTGAGTCTACGTCATGAGAATCAGTTGACACAACTAGGGATCATAGGCCTAAAGAAAAGAAGACTCAGGGGAGACGTGATAGCTGTCTTCAAGTATTTGAATATGTGTCATGCAAAACTGGGCTCAGAAATATTTTGTGTGGACCTGGAGGACGAGACCAGAAGCAATGGGTAGAGGCTGAAAGAGCACATTTTGGAATAGATATTGAGAAAAACTTCCTAAGAATTAGAAGTGTCTTCAAATGGAATGCTTGCATCAGGAGGCAGTGGGCTCCTCCTCCCTGGATGTCTTCCAGAAGGCCATTAGGTGGCCCATTGTCATGTATGCTCTGATGTGGATTCTGATGTGGATAGAGGTGGGACAAGGTCTGGCTTCCCACCCATGTCTCAATTGCAATTACAATTCTGTAATTCTGGCTTCACAGAGTTGTTACTAAGAAAGCAGTTTGTAAACTGTAAGGTCCTATGTAACTATATGTTTGTTGTTATTATCCTAGAATCATATATTATCATAATATTAATATGGATAATTATTCATCTTCTTAACAATAAGCATTTACTATTGTAACTCACTATGTGAGTCAGGAGAGGAGACAGTCTTTGATGGAGTTGTGACTATAAGACACACAGGATTAAGATGTGTACCCTCCAAAGGCAAACAGAAAATCACAAGGCTGCCAGTAATGACTGAGTAACGTTCTCCTGCTCCTGGGGAAAAAAAACAAAAAAACAGAGTTTCCATCCTCACTAGTGATCCATTTAATCAAGTCCCTTTGTCATTGAGACACTTGTCTGCATTTTTCTATTCGATTTTTTGCAGCCCCTATTATACAAACCTCCACAATTCAATTTGGCTCCAAATTGCCCAGCTTACCACTAACTGATTTAGATACACAGAGAGCCTTCGCCATTAACAGCCTCAGTGGCTACAGGGGATATTTATTAGGGACTATGCCCATCAGGCTTGGCGGTGCTCTCTGGGAATGTAAATACCATGGCGTCTCTTTTCTAAATCCACCACTTCTGGATAGTCTGGTTTCAACCAGGGGTGAGGAACCTGTGTCCTCAAGTGTGGCCCTTTGAATCCAAACTTCACAGAACAAATTCCCTTAATAAAAGGATTGGTTCTATAAAACTTGGACTCAGTCAAAAGGCTGTACCCAAGGACCTAGAAGGCCACATGTGGATCTCAAGACCGCAGGTTCCCCACCCATGGAAGATATTTGCTAAAATGAAGCCTCTCCTCTCAGTGACTGGTGTTATTGCAAAAGTCAGTGTGGCCTCCTGGTTAGCCTGCTCACCTTAGAGTTAGAAAGACACAAGTTCCAATCCTGCCTCTGACACTCACTGGATGTGTGATCTTGGGAAAGTCATTTGACATCATCAAGCTTCAGTTTCCTTAACTCCAAAACAGAGATAATACTAGTTAGAGTGTCTACATCACTGAGCTCTTAGGATACTCAAGTTAAATTCTACGAGTGTATGTGTATGTATGACTGTAAGTACACACACATACATAATATAAATACATACATAGAGAAATATATATATAGAAATATAGAAAGATATAGATATAGATATAACTTGAGAAATGTTCGAGCATTGTAGAAATGACAGAGATTATTGCCAAAAGCAGATGGAGCCACATTTTGTAGAACATTTTCCATATTCAAGTCCTATCTTCCTTGCTTCTCCTGGAAGAGACAGAATAATGTGGTACAGATGAAGGGTCCCTGGCTCGAGAATCAGAGCCCCTGGGTTCAAATCCCACATTTGATGCTTCCTACCTCTGTGCTATTGAGTAAGTCACTTTAGATGGACCTCAGTTTCATCACCTATAAAATAAGAGAGTTGAACTTGATGCACTCTGAATTCCCACCTAGCTCGACGTCTGCAATCCTTTTTCCCCTGGTAGATTTTTGTTTCTAAAAAATGTTCTTTTATCCGTACCTTTTGTTTTTATATCATAGTTTTTTCTGACTCTCCTCCTCTCTCCACCTTGCTGTACACATGAGTAGATGCCTCCCTTATATCAAAGAAGAACAATTAAGCCCAAATGCCAGACAGTGACCTCTAACTAGGGAACATCTAACAAATGCTTGTTCACCCCTGTCCAGCTAATTTGGAAAATCTCTTGTCACTGATGTCTGCATCTGCTTGCTCTCCTGCTGCAACTAGGTCTGCTCACATGTGGAAGAGCAAGCAGATGGGGCCAGCTTCATCCCTACAGCTTTCAGGGCTCATTGAGAGCAGTAGTTAACAATAGGGCCTTAACCTACAGCTGTAATTTTCAGAGTGTGGTCTGGGGAGCTTTGCAGATCCCCACAACCCTTTCAGAGTGTCTATGAGATCAAAACTCTTTTCATACTAATACTAATTCATTTAATTCCTGATAGTTTAACTATTAATAGACAACCCATGTAAACAAAAGCTCATGGCAGGATGCAGGGGGGTGGTCAATAGTTTTTAAGAGGGTAAAGGGGTCCTGAGACCTAAAAGGTCATAATCAGTAGCATCGTCCCACCAGGGGATTTCTTCACCTACTTCCCTCTCTTTTGGCTTCCTTCTCTGACCCCAAAAGGTTTGCAGATACAATCCTTTCTGTATCTCTAGCTTGTTACCAGTAGTCGTGAGCCCTCTTCCAGCTCTGTTCACCCTGAGACAGGGGCAGGATTTATCCACACGCCTTTGGTAATACTTAGAGGTTAGCTCAACACTTCATGGGATTTGCCATCACATCAATATGAGAACCTTTCCTGGAACCATTTCCAAGCTAGAAGGAACCTCAGTGGCCTTTTAATTCATATCATTCCTGGGCAAGAATTCCCTTCTTCTATGATATCCCCGACCCAACAAGGAGCCATTGAGCACTTGCTTGAAGACTTCAGTGGTGGAGAGTCCGTGTTTGTTCTCTCATCCGCTCGCACCCATGCAGATCCATGTTAAAGCATGGGAATGATCATTGTGTAATTGAAGATCTGCTCATGATATGCTTCTGTGTAAATAACTTCAGTGCCTTCCTGTTGTCTAGCAAATAAAGTTCAGACTCCTCTTTTGGACATTCATGGTTCCTGACAATCCACCTTCTCAGACACCAGCCTCTTCTCAAAGTGGAAGTACTCCATGCCCCCTACCCAAATAAGGATCATAGACTTAGAGATAAGAAGAGCCTTAGAAGCCATCTCCTGATTTTATAGATAAGGAACCTGAGTCCAAGAAAGTTTAAATGACTTGTCCAGTGTAAGCGGCACAGCCTATATTCAACCCAAGTCCTCTGATTATGAAAGCAGTTCCTTTTCTTTGGGATGCTATGCTATGTGGCCTCTTCAGAAGAAGAGAACAAAATTCATGCATATGCTTAAGCTACTTCCCAAGCCTGGAATGAGTGAACAAATGGATGAATGAGTGAGTAAGTGAATGAATGAATTTTTTAAGAGCTTACTGTGTGCCAAGTGCTATACTAAGTCTAGGAATACAAATAGAAAAGCAAGGCAGTCCCTGCTCAACGGAACTTACATTCTAATTGGGGGAGACACACATATGGGACAGTTGAGTTGCAGGACAAATGGAATGTCCTCCTCCCCCCTCTTTGCCTGTAGAATTGCTACCCAACATTTAAAGTCCAAATCAAAAGGCACCTATGCTATGAAGCCTTCCCTTTATAGATATCTTCACATCTATGTAGGAATTTAAGTTGTGAATTTAGACTGTGCTACTGGTTTGGGCCCAGTGAGATCTAGCTTCGAATCCTTACTGAGACATTTTCTAGCTGTGAAACTTTGGGCAAGTTACCTCTCTTATCTGGCCTCAGTTTCTTATTCTGTAAAATAAGCAAGTTGGACTTACTGGCCCCAAATTCCCTTTTAGCTCTAGATCTAGGCTGTAAAGATACAGTAAATAGTATCATCATCATCATCATCATAGCTACCATTTATATAGTGCTCTAAGGTTTGCACATTGCTTTGTACAAAGTAGTTGCCTAATAAATGTTTGTTGGAGACTGTATTAAATTCCTGTCCTCTTGTCTGGCCATCTGACTCCCCATCATGCTTTGGTTCATCAACTCTGGAGGCCTGATCAGTCACCCTTTCCTGGGCTTTGTGGCCAAGAACCAATGTAGCAAATCCAAGAGATCATTGACTGAGTGAATCCAGACCTGGGGAGGTGGGAGGAAGAGAGGAGTTTGAATGTACATCCCCTGGTTGATAACATTCACAGTTGGACAACTAACTCTTCCTCTAAGTTACACTGGCGTTGGCATATACTTCCTTTGGAAGGAGAAACTGGTATGACCTATGGAGAGTTCAAATTTGAATTAACTGAAGGAACAATTCCTTGTCTCTGAGAACTATCCAGAAGTGATTCAGGTGGCAGTGTGTCCCCTCTCTGGAGGTCATCAATCAATAAACCTATCATCATGCATTTATTAAGCCCCTGTGGTGTGCCAGTCATCATACTAGCCAATGGTGATACAAGGAAAAGATGGCAAGTTGACTATGTAGCCAAGAGAGATGTGTGTATATGAGGCAGTACAAGATGTTAGATGAGCAGAAGAAAGGATTGTGGACCTCTTGCTGAGGGTGCTGCAGAGGGAATCCATTTACAGTTACAAATTTGTATGAGATGGCCTCTGAAGGCCATTTCAATGCAGAGATTCTGTGATAAATTAAAGGACATTCAGAGGAGGTGGGTCAGGATGGTGGAAGGCCTAGAGATGCTGCTAGGCTGAGGAGCAGTGCCAAGGAGCTAAGGCAGCTTAGCCTGGAGAAGAGGAGACACAAGATCAGGCTTCAGGTGGTTGAAGAGCTTCCACATGGAAGAGAACTAAGGGTTATTCTGCTTGGCCCCAGAGAGCAGAACTAGAACATGGCAGGTTTGAAATAGGTGATCAGGAAGGCACCCTCCAGTGAAGACAACTGCAGAGAGGCAGGTTTTGGTTCAGTGGAAGGAAAAACGTTACACTTTGAGCTGTCCATAAAATAGAGTGAGTTTCCTCAATGGCTAGTTGGTTCCCCATCCCAGAGGGTCCTCAAGCAGACATTCAGTGACCACTTGTCAGGGATGATGTAGATAGGATTTCTGCTCAGACATGCACTGTAGTCTTTGACTTCTGAGGGCTGTTCAAACCCTGAGAATCTGGGATATGAGGCTGACCTTTGTCCTATAGGAAGGCCTATTTCTAGGCTGTATCTGTTTCACTTGGGGTTTTCCCCAATGGCATTGCCCACCTATTGAGGTTTCTGTAGAGTAGATTTACACATCAGATTGGACTAGTCAGGAATGAGTGGATCAGAAGAAGAAGTGGTCCAGAACTATTCGGTGGCCGAATTGGGCCTCCTGACCCCTAAGGCTACTGTTTATTTTTCCTACCTAAAGTTACCCTAAGATTTTCCGAATTATCACTTGGGTACTTAATGAATACTTTTTTTTACACTATATAAATGCATCCCTCTTATATCTTGGGTTCAATAGCCCCCTATGGGCACCAACACTTAGCATAATACCTGGCACATAATAGGTGCCTAATAAATGCATGCTGACTTGATCACTCTTTCACATCATTATATATAGGCACGCTATATGCTGGGTGTCTCTGAAGTATTAGTGAAATCTTAAAAATGCACGAAGATTTTTGGGACATCTTATAGTTAACTCAAAACAGGCAATGTTGCTTAGTGGTTAGAGAGCTAGATTCAGCGTCAGAGGGACTTGGCTTCATGCCCTACCCCTGCAGATTCTGGCTCTGTAACTAAGAGCAAGTCACTTCTCTCTAAGAGCTTCCTTTATAGATAAGTTCCCGATCTGCCTTGTGGGCTGGCAATTGGAGCCTACCATCTCTCAGTTGGCCTGGTGGAAAAATCTTCAGGAAAATATGGTAGCTGCTCCATCAGTATCATCATGGCTTTGCATTTATATCCTCACAACTGCGCATTTTACAGATGAGGAAACTGATGCCCAAGCAAATAACTCACCCAGGGTCACATAGCTAATAAGTGTCTGAGGCACAATGCAAACTTAGGTCTGACTCTATTTCCAAAACTCTATCCCCTGTACCACCCAGCTGCCTATGTGTCCCCATCCCCATCTCTGAGGTGAGAGCCAATCATGTGCCCCTGTAAGGTAGGCAAGTTGTTATTCCATACTCCTTGCCTCAGGTTCCTTGCCTCATCTCAGGGTTAATAGTTCTAGGACTGGAGGGAGTTTCAGAGGCTATCTAGTCCAACCCCCTTGTTCTACAACTGAGACCCAAAGAAATTAAGTGACTTCTTCAGTTTCATGTATATAGTAAGGGACCGAGCCTAGATTTGAACTCGAGTCCTCTAACTTAAGAACTACTTCCTTTTCTATTAGTCCAGGCTGCCTCTCCAACTCCTTTATTTGATAGTTGAATATAGTGACAGCCAGGCAGGTAAAGTCACTTGCCCAAGGTCAAACAGGTAGTAAGCAGAAGAGGCAAGATTTGAACCCAGGTCATAGGGCCAATGCTCCTTCCATTGTATCTCCTCCCATGGGGAGTTTACTTGGCTTCTGTGTGACTCCTGCTGTTATGCCTTAGATCATTGATCAGTAGCTGACACTTCATAGAATTACAGGCCTGGAAGAAGCCTCAGTGATCATGTCATTCAGAGCTTCTCTGACTATTTAGAGATAAGGAGCCTGAAAGCCTAAGAAGGGAAGTAACTGTCTGAAGATCTCACCATCAAGTGGCTGAGTTAGGATTCGAACCCAGATCTCCATCTCTGAATCTGAGACCCTTTTCTAATACCCCATGCCTCTCCCCCAAAATGGCTTCAAAGGACAGAACCTTATTTTCCCCTTCAATTGCATTATCAAGTAGACAGATGGCTTTCAGAGGAAACATCTGCACCCACTCTTGCCTCTCATCAGAATCTGCAGCATCCATTGGGGCTGAAACACTGTGCCCACATGGCAGGATTTTGTTCTGTCACCAAAGGTCAAGCTTCCCCTTGCCTAGTCCCCAGGAGAGTATTTGGAGTCGCCAGAGTGTTCACTACAGAGATGCCTCTGCAGTATGGAAATGAGATGGATGTTTTATTGAGAGGAGGAATCCAATTGTTCCTTCTGTGATAGAGCCCCTGGGGCTGGCCCTATAATGCTCAAGGTCCATGAGGAAAGGTTTAGAGGTGGCCAACTTAATGGACATTCAGTTCTGTGAGTAACAAAGCCAGGAGGAGCCTTGGGAGGGATTTGGTCAGAGCTTCCAGTGGTCTTGACCCTTTTAGCTTAGAAAGCCTATGAATATGGTGAAATCAAGTCACGTCACTGCCCTTTGAGTAATTCATTTTGTAGTCTTTTAGTATTTCCAATGCACTTCCCAATCATAGGTACCATGAAAGGAACTGTTATGAATAATGGACAGATCAATTTTAATTTTTTTTTCTAAACAATGATAAAAAACTCCTATCTACACTTTCAACTTTTTCTGCTTCTGTCTTCTGGGACCAAGCAAGACAAGATAAGTCACTTCCACATGGCAACCTTCAAATGCTTAAACACAGTTATCTTGACCCCCTTAAGTCTTTCTACAGACCGGACCTCCTAGTGCCGTGTATGCCATGGTTTCTAGTCCCTTCATCATCCTGATTGCCTTCCCCTGGACATGTCCTACCTTGTCCTTGGCCCTCCTGAAGTGTGGTGCCCAGAAAGGAATACAGTGTTCCAGATTTGGGCTGGAGGGCAAAGGACACCAAGACCTTCTTCATTCACTCCCACTGGTCTCTTTCTCTCTAATCATATAGCCCTTTATGGTCCCTTCATGCCAGGTTTCGTCAGGATAGATCTTCCCCCCATGGACACAGTATTATCTCCATACTGTCATAGGCAGTTTTAAGGAGTTGCTGTGGATAAGTCATCACCCTTTTGATTCTTTTACAAAGGAACACTGTTTTTGTTGTTTAGTCATTTCCAGTTGTGTCTGGCTCTTTGTGACCCCATTTGAGGTTTTCTTTGCAAAAATACTGGAGTGGTTGGCCATTTCCTCTCTAGATCATTTTACAGATAAGAAAACTAAGGCAAACAGGGTTGAGTGACTTGCCCAGGGTCACACAGCTAGTAAGTGGGTTGAATTTGAACTCAAATCTTCCTGATTCCAGGCCCAGTGTTCTATCCACTGTGCCACCTAGCTGCCTACAAATCATGATAGCTAACAATAGTGTTGCTTTGAAGTGTATATAGTCCTTTACTTGGGTCATATTATTTAAACTTTGCAATAATCCTTTTGGAAATAGATGTTCCAGATTTTTCTGCTTCCATTTTCCAAAAGGAGAAAAGCTAGCCCAGGTCAGGGAAAGGACTTGGCCAAGACCACACCAGTAGAATGCATCAGAGCCAAGGTTCAAATTCATGCACCTTGACCCCATGTCCAGCCCTCTTCCCTTCATGCCCAGTTATCTCCTTTCATTCTGTCCTCTGATAATGGGCCTCCTGATGCCTGGCTAGGCATCTCAACATTGCTCAGTAATAGCCACTATTTGTATAGCGCCTTAAGACTTGAAAAGTGTTTTCCATATTATCTCAGCCTATTATCAGAGCAACCATATGGAGCACTATTATAACCCCCACTTACAAATAAGGAAACTGAGGTACAAAGATTACATGATTTGCCCAAGGTCCCATGGCAGGTGTGCAGTAGGATTTGAACCTACGTCTCCCAGACACCAAATCCAGTGCCCTGTTCATGATGTCATGCCCAACACATGGCAGAGTCTTACTAGATACATGTTAAATTGAAATGAATTGGTCTTATCGGTGTGAGGCCCTGTAGTTGTGGCAACTCCTTCCCCTGCTGCTCATCTGCCAGATATAGATTAGGCATGTGTTAGAGAGATTATGGGCATTTAGCCTGGTCATGTGGTCACAGTTATTATGTGCCTGAGACATGACTTAGACCCTCATCTTCCTGACTGCACAGTAGGCTGTGTAGTAAGCCACCTTGCTCCTCCTACCTTGTATTACATCTGTATTTTTATCTGTGTATATATCATATCATCTATTGTAGGAACATAAGCTCCTTGAGGGAAGGAATTCTTTCCTGCATTTGTATCTCCAGCACCTTGTACAATGTCTAGTATGTGGCTGAGACATGCAAGTGTTTTCTGAGTTGAAATAAATGAAGCCCAAACTGCTCATCCCTGGTGTGTCTTCTGGGCACGGTGGAATCTCGCCTTTGGTCTCTGAGCTCCCAGTGCTTTGTCAGCCTCCAAAAGAGTTTCCCTTCCGAACCTAGGAGTCAGCCTTGAATGGTGCATCCTGAGAATGCTGACGTGCCCAATTCAGACCAGGTCCTTGACATTCTCTGCAGTGATGAACACGATCCGGATAAAAACATACCCCATGAGATGGACATTTTGATGGAAAGAGAAAGTCATCTCCTTGAGCAGCTTCCTTATGTCAAAAGCCTGGCTTGCCATGGCCACACGCCTTCCTCCTTCCTTAGCTCTCTCCAAATCAGGGATTCTCATGGAAGGACAATCTCATTTTTCATTCCTTGGAGTCACCGGCTTGAAATTTGGTGGGCCAAGTAGAGGCTAGAAGAGCGGTTCTTAGGAATCCATAGCTGAGAGTTCAGAGCATGCTATTTTTTCCACTTTCCTTTCATTCATTCAGCCAGTCAGTCAGCATTAATTAGTCTCCTTCAATTCTCCAGATGCTAGTAACTTCCCCTCCTGGATTTCCTTCCATCTACTCTGTGTGGATCTCATATATTCCTAGGTTTTGCATGTTGTCTTCTCCCATTAGACTGGGAGCTCCTCGAGGGAAGGCTTCCTTTGTATTCCTCATGCTTAGCCCAGTGCTCTCCACATAGTATCCTCTTACTAAATGCTGACCGAGAAATCGCCAGGTCCTTTTCTAGGCCTTTGGGATGAACCATGAAAAAGCCCCTTCCTCAAGGTGCTCATATGTTTGCGTTACAGTTGTGGAGGAACAAAACATAGCCATAAATCAGTAAATACAAATTACTTTCAAAGGGAAGAAGAGGGCACTAGCAGGTGTGTGTGTGTGTGCGTGTGTAGGAACAATATAGATGAGCCAAGGGTGAAAGACAAGTAACTCCCTAGTCAAGTTGCTAATGGTAACAGGATTTTGATTTTTCTCTGGAGAAAAAGGATTTATTAGAGAAAAAGCAAAGCCCTGGATTGGGAGACAGGAGACCTGGTTCTGAGTGTGTTATGTGTTTACTCTCCATGTGAACTTGGGCAGATTATTCCCTTTCCTTTGGCCTCAGTTTCCCCGTCATCAGTGTCATAATGATAATATTTGGTGGTTTAAGGTTCACGGAGGCTTTATGTATCTTACCTCATTTGGTTCTCACAACAACCCTCAGATCTATGTGCTATTATTATGACTATCTTGCAGATGAGGAAACTGAGGCTGAGAGAGGTTAAATGTTGCACAGTTAATGTTGGAGGGGGAATTTGAACTCAGGTCTTGCTAACTCCGCAGCCAGCATTCAGTCCACTCCAACCACTCCAGGTGGTTAGATGAGATTATCTGTTTCCTTCGAAATCTAAATCCTACCATGCTGGGAATCAAAGCTGATAAATCTCTGTAGTTTCCCTAATTCTTCAACCATCCACACAATAGAAAGGCTTCACACCATTAGCTGAAGATGGGAAACAGAGCATTCGAATGAAGAGGCAAATTTAAGTTTATATAAGGAAAAGCTTGATCCCAGAGCTCTACAGAATTGGGAGAGTATCTAAGGAACAAAAAGATAAGAAAGATGGCCAAGTTGGGGTGGGATGGGGGAGGGCACAGTGGGTAATGAAATGCTCCAAATGCCCAAGAGGAGTTTTTATTTGATCCTGCCCGGGGATTTGGGGGAGCCACTGAAGTTGATTGAATAGGGGAATAACTTGGTGGCACCTGTGCTGTAGGAAGATAGGTTTATGTCTGGGATGTCCCCAACTCAGAATTCGAAGAGGTGAATTTAAATATTAAGGGGAAAAACACCACCACCTTCCTCACAGTGAGCTCCATTTAATGAGGAAGTTCGATATTAGCTGTCTATACTCTGTCCTTGTAAAATAGTTTGGGATTTTTTTTGGGGGGTAGGGGAAGGTCTGAATCTGGGTCAGGAATTCCCAGTGTGGGAACTGTCTCCATCAACACCAGTCATAGATCATAGACTTGGAACTAGGAGGGACCACAGTGGCTGTGTAATTCACATCCTTCTGTTTAAGGAAGAAGAAGCTAAGCCTTGGGTAAAATCAATTGCCCGGAGTTACACAGGTACTAAATCTCTGGGGGTGTATTTGAACCCATGGCTTCCTGACCCCAAGTCCACTGTTCTGTTCAACACGTCGCACTTCCATCAAGCCCTCTCTGATTTAGAGTCTTAGTTGCCTGGAGCCCTGGGGGGCTAAGTCCACAGGCTCACATGGGGGGTGAGGAGCTCCCCCTTCTCATAGATTACCAAATAGAAGCAAGATGCCTGGTAGTCAGGGGTATTATAGATGAGATTCCTCTCCAGACACAGTTGGGGCTGGGTGGCCTCTAAGGCCCCATCTAGCTCTGAAGCCCTCGGATCCTGTGACTCCAGGGCCAGCATGCATCTCACTACCCTACTAGCTAAGGCCATAAAAGAAGGCTGGGGACTGAAGATTCCCAGTAAATCACCGCCTTTGGGCCCTTGCTGCTGCCCTCGCCTGCAAACACAGGCATCTGCCTCTCCTCGTTTATTTTCCACGCTCTCGTCTGCATCCTGACTGCAAAGTTAGACCCCTGAGCTATTCCCATCCCCCTTGGTTCTTTGAGCATCCTCCTGGCTCACAGCCCTGGCTGCTGTGAATTTGCAGACACAGGGTTTCCTTATTTATTGCTGCAAACACTGAGACCTTATTTATTCGATCTCCTGCAGATGGGGAGACCTAAATTATCTTAATAGCCCTGTTGGTTTTCAGAACACTTTTATCCTGACTTTGCCTCCTTGGTGAGAAAACTGGCCTGGAGAAGTTGAAAGAGTCCTGGATTTGAAGTTAGAAGTCCTAAGTGAAAGTCCCTATTTGCCTCCTTATGTTATGACTTTGAACGAGTCACCTAAATGTCCAGTGGGCAGCTTAGTGTAAGTAATCTCCCAGATTTCAAGGCCAATGCTCTGAGATCTAGGGATCTATGATCTTTTCTGGATTTCAAAATCTTTTAAAGCCCAGGTCAAATGCCACCTCCTCCATGAAGTCCTCCTTGATCTTCCCACCTGGCAAGAATTTCCCCTTGAGTGTCATTTTGGACATCCTTTTGTCCTCTAATTAATTAATTAATTTGGGGCAGCTAGGTGGCACAGCGGATAGAGCGTGAGGCTGGAGTCAGGAAGACTCATCTCCTTGAATTCAAATCTAGCCTCAGACATTTACTGGGCAAGTCACTTGACCCTGTCGGCCTCAAGTTTCCTTATCTGTAAAATGTGCTGAAGAAGAAAATGGCAAAACCACTTCATTATCTTTGCCAAGAAAACCCCAAAGAGGTGGACATGCCTCAAATAACTGAACACCAATTAATGTGTGTACCAATAGTAGCAATGTATGGGGGTGAAAAAAGCCGAGCTCTACGGAATGGACACTTGAATTGTGGCGCTGGAGAAGACTTTGGATGTCCCTTTGACAGCAAGGAGATCAAATTAGTCAATACTTTAAGAAATTAATTCAGGCCATTCTCTGGAAGATTAAATACTAAGGATGAAACTTAAATACTTGACCATGTAATGAGAAGAGGAGAGTCATTGGAAAAGACCTTTCTCTCTTCTAAGGGCCATCACTAAGGGCTCTGGCATCCCCTGTTCTCAGGTCCCTCCCAGCGCTGACATCCCCTGTTCTCAGGCCCCTCCCAGCCCTGACATCCCCTGTTCTCAGGCCCCTGCCAGCCCAGACATCCCCTGTTCTCAGGCCCCTCCCAGCCCTGACATCCCGTGTTCTCAGGCCCCTCCCAGCCCTGACATCCCCTGTTCTCAGGCCCCTCCCAGCCCTGACATCCCCTGTTCTCAGGCCCCTCCCAGCGCTGACATCCCCTGTTCTCAGGCCCCTGCCAGCCCAGACATCCCCTGTTCTCAGGCCCCTCCCAGCCCTGACATCCCCTGCTCTCAGGCCCCTCCCAGCCCTGACATCCCCTGCTCTCAGGCCCCTCCCAGCCCTGACATCCCCTGTTCTCAGGCCCCTCCCAGCCCTGACCGCCTGTTCTCAGGCCCCTCCCAGCCCTGACATCCCCTGTTCTCAGGCCCCTCCCAGCCCTGACATCCCCTGTTCTCAGGCCCCTCCCAGCCCTGACATCCCCTGTTCTCAGGCCCCTCCCAGCCCTGACCGCCTGTTCTCAGGCACCTCCCAGCCCTGACATCCCCTGTTCTCAGGCACCTCCCAGCCCTGACATCCCCTGTTCTCAGGCCCCACCCAGCCCTGACATCCCCTGTTCTCAGGCCCCTCCCAGCTCTCACATCCCCTGTTCTCAGGCCCCTCCCAGCCCTGACATCCCCTGTTCTCAGGCCCCTCCCAGCCCTGACATCCCCTGTTCTCAGGCCCCTCCCAGCTCTGACATCCCCTGCTCTCAGGCCCCTCCCAGCCCTGACATCCCCTGTTCTCAGGCCCCTCCCAGCCCTGACATCCCCTTTTCTCAGGCCCCTTCCAGCGCTGACATCCCCTGTTCTCAGGCCCCTCCCAGCCCTGACATCCCCTATTCTAAGGCCCCCCCCAGCTCTCACTCCTCAAATTCCATGATTCTAGGAAGGACTGGCCATTTTTTTTTCCTTTTTCCTTCCAAAGGACCAGTTATTATTTCATTTCACTCATCCCCTAGAATTCTGTTGGCACTCAGCTACATATACCCAAACATATACATGTACACACACAGTATAACTGGACTCATGAAGAAGGGCACTCATTCTGGCCAGCTCTTCTTTGCTTTCTTCTGGCATATCAATTTTCATTCACATTGCAGTTGTTGACTTTTCCTTGGGTTTGAAAGCTTGATCAAGATGCTGTATAATAGGATTTAATCTAATCTGAACATTTGTCAGTTTCATTTCCTCGTTAAACACCACGATTGCAGAGAAATGATAGTCATTCCAAAGCACTGTTTAACAGAGATGTCATCAATGATGAAGTCATTCTGCAGTGAGGAGGAAGGCAAGGGGAATCCCAATGTGTAGCAACTGAAATGTTAGAGCTGGAAAGAACTTTGGAAGAGACACTGTCCCTTAACTACATGGTGTCCTACTTAGCTGTGCTTTCAAAAATTGGCCCTGAAGGGAAATCGTATAACCCTAAAATTCTTGCTTTGGGAAGGTCCTTAGAGGGCATTTCTAGCCACAACCCAATGCTAGAGTGCCTCTGATAAGTGTGTCTCTAGAGGCAAAATTGGGACAGTGGGAAAATTATTCCACTCAGAATCAGGAGACCAGGGCTCAAAGCCTGTCTCAGATATTCAATAGCTGTGTCATCCTGGCCAAGTCATTTTTCCCTCTAAGAACATTCATTTCCAACTCTGTACCTTTTCACTCATTGTCCCAAATGCCTGGAATCCTCTCCCTTGTCCCCTTTGTTTCCTGGTTTGCCTGACTTTCTTCAAGATTTTGCTCAGGAAACCTTTCCCAGAGTATCCTCACCTTGCAACTGTCTTCTCTTTGAGATTGGTTTCCATCTACTGGATGGATGGATAGATAAATAGATAGATGATAGATATAGATAAATAGAAAGACAGATAGATAGATGATATATGAATGGATAGATAGATATTTAGATGATAGATATTGATAGACAGATGGACAGACAGCAGAAAGACAGGTAAATGGATGGATAGAGAGAGAGATGGATGGACAGGTGGATGGATAGATAGATGGATGGATAGATGGATAGATCATAGGTAGATATCCTATGTATCTGTTTATTTAAATGTTGTGTCCTCCATTAGAATAAGAGCTTCTTGAGGATTAGGACCATTTTTTCTTTTCCATTTTCTTGTATTCTCAGGGTTTAGTAAAGTGCCTCTCATGGAATAAGTGCTTAATAAATGTTTGCTTACTCACTGACTCATTTTCCTCATTTTAAAAAAAAAGAAATGACATAATCCAGCAAACATTTATTAAGCACTGGGGATGCAGAAACAAAAATCAAAGATAGTCACTGCCCAACATCCCTTCTACTGAAATATGCAGCATGAACACCAATAACTGGGGCAGCTAGGTATTGGTATACATCTGTTAAATGAGCTGGAGTAGGAGATGGTAAACCATTCCAGCATGTTTGCCAAGAAAACTTCATATGGGGTCATGAAGAGTAGGGCATGACTGAAACGACTGAACAACAAACACCAATAACTATATACGTGATTACTTGTGGAGAAAGAGTATGCTAACAGCCAAGGGCAATCAGGAATAACTTCCCTTACAAGGTAGCACGTGGGTTGAGCCTTGAAGAGAACCTGGGTATTCCAAGAGATGGAGCTGAAGAGGGAGCATATTCTAGGCATGGAAGCTGGTCCAATCAAAGACATTGAGATGGGAGCATGAACACGAAGATCAGAGATTAGCCATTAGGCTAATTTAGCTGCAAGCATCCTCATTGGCCATCCCCCTGGCTGGAATGCTCTCCCTCATCTCCACCTTCTGGCTTCCCTGGCTTTCTTCGTTTCCTAGGTAAAATCCCACCTTCCATAAGAAGTCTGTTCTGATCCCCCTTAATACCTTCCCTCTGTTGATTATCTCTAATTTATCCTGCTAGTAGCTGGTTTGTACAGAGTTCTGTATATGTTATCTTTCCCATTAGACTGTGAGCTTCTTGAGAACAGGGAATTTCTTTTGCCTTTCTTTCTGTTCCCAACACTTGGTACAATGCCAGACATATACTAGGTACTTAATAAATGTTTACTTACTGACTGACTGGCAAAGAGTATTTCTGAAATAAGCCAAGAAGATGTGGGACGGGCTTTGAATGACAAAATCTTGTTGGACATCTGCAGCAGAACAGTAACAGTCCATCTGATCTCCCTCTTAATCCTTGATTCATTATCTAAAATTGGAGTGGTCACCTTGTTCTGTGGAATGATGGCAGTTTTTTTTCTCTCCTCTAGTCTTGGTTAAAAGAAAGAAAATGAAGCTGTCTCCTAACTCAGAAAGATTATCTGGAGTCACTGAGGTGGTTTCCTTCACTCGTTTTCCCCAAAATCCAAACCACTTTAAACAAGCATGCAGGCTATTGACTGTATCTATGAGCCTGGTGGCATGTTTACCCAGGGCTAGAGGAGGAGAAAGGATGTCAGGGTAAAATTTATTCTTTGGGGCCTGAACTCAGTGGCTTCCATGGACCCTTCTAGATCTCTGATCTGTGTTTGTCAGATGAGAAGACTAAAGCTCAGAGAAATGTAGGAACTTGTTCAATATCGTGAAGCCAGTGAGAGCAGACCTGATTCTCAGAACCCAGTCTTGCGATGCCAGAGTCCAGGGCTTAAATATCCCTGCTATCCTTCCCGTTAGCAAAGTTATAAGTTCAAGAGCCAGTAGAGACCTTAAGAGATCACATATTCATAGTCTTTTCATGCAGCATCAAAGTAAGCAGATCTTCTCACTCCTACCCTAGACAGTCCTCCACATATGTCTGTCCTCCCAGTCTTCCTAGAGATGAGAAGTTATCATTGGTTAACATTATTACTACCATCATGCCTGGAAGAGAGTGTCAGTCAAATGCCTATGGCTCCACTCTCCCTTCCCATGACTCCCTAGAATGTAAATCTCTTCTTTGGTTACCAACTTCCTGTATCTGTTGTTTCCTCCTGTTAGAATGTACAAGGACTAGCTCACTTTCCTATTTGTGCCCCTGGTACTTATTACAGTACCCAGTATGTTTTAAGTATTGTACTTAAAAAATGCTTTTCATTCTTTTTCCCCTGAAGTTGGCTTTTGTGGGAAAGAGACTTTCACCCTTCAGTTATGCTAAGTGAGCACAGCACACCAGCACCATCACTACCACCCTTCTCTCCCATTGGCCAGGACCTGTGCTAGATTTCCTTGGAGGCTGCAAAGCACTCCAAGATGCGGTCCCTGCCCCCAAGGAGCATCCAGTCTTGTTAAGAAGGCAAGTTCAGAGAAAGTGGGCAGATATTGTCCTTCATAGAGGCAAATGGGTTCAGTTTGGCAGAAGAAGGTGCCGTAGCCTTCTGGGAGGACATGGAAGGCAGGCAGGTAGAGAAGAAAGATTTTGGCTCTACCTCAGAGACACCTGGCTTACCTCATTCCACCTCTTTGCCTCTAGGATCCAGATTCTGTGTTGCTAACCCTGGGCTCAAAACCTGAACTGGTTTCTTTCTTACTGATTCAAGGATGTACTAGAGTACATTCCCTGGATGGAAGAGAACTCAAAACACAAGTCATTAACCGGTGTTTAAAATACTGAGCAAGCTCCTAGGCTGTCAGAGCTGGAAGGGCCCTTAAGGAGAGAGACCCATAAAGATTGCCTCATTTGGCCCATCATTTGCAAGTGGAGACTGAGAGGGAAGGGAAATGACATTCTCCAGCTCACCTGGCTGGTTAGTGATACAGTTAGACTCACACTCACGTCCCCTGTCCCTGGATCCTGCTCCCAGATTGTTTTTCATATATTCTCCGCTCCCCCCGTTTCACCCCCCTGGGCAAATTGGACTTACCCAGGGTTACACAGCTAGTACATATCTGAGGCTAGATTTGAACTCAGTTCCTCCTGACTCCAGACCTGGAGGTGCTGTATCCACTCTGCTACCCAGCTGTCCCTGTAGTACATTCCTGAATCAGTAAGAAAGAAACCAGTTCAGGTTTTGAGCCCAGGGTTAGCAACACGGAATCTGGATCCTAGAGGCAAAGAAGTGGAATGAGGTAGGCCAGGTGTCTCTGAACTAGAGCCAAAATCTTTCTTCTCTACCTGCCTGCCTTCCATGTCCTCCCAGAAGGCTACAGCACCTTCTTCTGCCAAATTAAATCCATTTGCCTGTATGAAGGACAATATCTGCCCACCTTCCCTGAATCCTACCCAACTTCATTTCAAACCTGAAAAAATGTTCTTCTATCCATCTTATCTCAGTGCTATTTGGCTGTCACATCACCCAAGGCTTCAGTACTCCCTGTCCCCAACTCCCCTGCCCCCAGATGCAGGTGCACTGATATATTCATGTACCTTCCTTGGACATAAATCACTTTGCTTGGAGATCTGTTCCTTTGAAAGAAAATGTGATGCTGAGGTGTCTGCTAACTACTGCTGCTTCTAAGAGTCTGTCATTACTCCTTTAATACAGATCATTAACATTCACAGAGCCTTAACTACAGCAGCCCTAACGAGCACGGCTGTAATATAGAGTTTTCACATAAATATCCATCGACGCTGACACTCCTTCTCTCTTGGTACAGTAATTCGCCTTTTCTAGATAAATCATCGCATTATGGCTTTCTCTTTCTCCCTAACTGCCATTATTAGAGGTTGTGGAAGAATAATGAACAAACTCTGGTTTAGAAAAGAAGAAGAAGAAGAAGGAAAAGATAAATGAATGTCCTTTTGGAATAAAGAAATGGCATTCATGGCCCTGCCCAGATAGAACCAAGCGCAAGTCACATCAGAGCTTCAGTTTTCTCACCTGGAGAAATGCTTCCCACTCTAAGCTAGGATTTGAAGAAATATTTGAATATATTTATGTCATCATTATTATTAATTTTCTAAGTCACTTGGGAAATAGAGCAAGCTGAACCAAAACTAGGTGTCCTTGGTAAGTCGAAAAGTGTCAAAGGAAGGCAAGCAGGATAGTGAGGGACCTTGCATTCAGACCACATAAGGATCATTGAAGGCAATGGGCTGTTCAGCCAGTGAAGACTCAAGGGAGACGTGTTGGATTTCATTAAGTGTTTGGAAAGTTCTTCTTCGAATGAGGAGCTAGACCTATTCTTCTTGGCTCCAGAGGCCAGGATGAAGAATATTGGATATTAGAGAATTGTGAATCAGAGAGAGACAGACCAGGTCCAGATGTCAGAAACTCCCTAAGAATGAGCACAGTCCCTGGCTGCCTGGGGAGGCAGCCTCTCAGTGGAGCCTCAAAGCAAAGGCCATAAAGGACCACTTCTTATATATATCATAAAGGGGATTGTCGTTCAGGTACGGGTCAATGGAACTGACCTTGGAGCTTCCTTTTCATTCTGCAATCTGGAATGAAGCCAGAGCTGGGGTGAAGCGCAAGAGGAGACTAGGGCGGATTTAGTGGCTGGTGCTGGAGGGAGACTGAGGCTTGAACCGGAGCATCCCTTATGACTGCTACAGTGTGTTAAGCAGGAGATAGGACTGCGGGAACAGGGAGAGGTCATTCATCAAAACAAAGGGAGAAGTTACAAGCAGGAGAACCAAGTTAACCAGAGCAGGCAGCCAAGAGGGAGTGTGTGGAACACGCAACCTGAAGAAGCCCAGGCCACAGTCGGTAAGAGTGCCTTTGAATATGCCAGGGACAAAAAAGCTGGCACTCTGCATGATGGACTGGGCATTCCCCTGGGGTGGACACATCAAGAGCAAGAGGCATCAGCTGGGACAGGGGGCAGCATGGAGGCATCATCACTGCCAGGACCATGGTGTGAGAGCTGCAAGAGCCCTTAGAACATGGAAGGCTTGAAGAGAGTATTAGTGCTGAGGGAATCTTGGGTCTTTGTGCTCAATTGCTTCAAACATGTCTGATTCTTCCTGACCCCATTTTGGACTTTTCTTGGCAAAGATACTGGAGTAGTTTGCCCTTTCCTTCTCCAGCTCATTTTGCAGGTGAGGAAACTGAGGCAAACAGGACTTAATGACTTGACCAGGGTCACACAACTAGAAAGTGTCTGAGGCTGCATTTGAACTCAGGAAGATGAGTCTTCCTGACTTCAGACCTAGCAATCTATGTATGATGGTTCCACCTAGCTGCCCTAGCAGGGAATCTTAGAACAGAATTTCAGAGCTAGACCCGCCTTTAGAACAGAAAATGTTAAGAACAGAGTATCAGAGATAAGCCCTTAGAACATGACTTGTTAGAACAGTGTTGGAGTTAGAAGGGATCTCAGAACAGAGAATGTTAGAGTCAGAAGGGCTCTTAGAACATAGAATTTTACTATAGAGAGTGTCAGACCTGGAAGAGCCTTCAGAACAGGGGGTTTTAGAACAAGGTGTTTGAACTAAAGGCAATCTTAAAATATAGAATGTTAAAACAGAAACTGTCAGAGCTGAGAAGGCTCTTAAAACATGGGGTGTTAGAACCAAGAATGTCAGAGCCCAGAGCGACCTTGGAACATGGGATGTTAGAACCAAGAATGTCAGAGCCCAGAGCGACCTTGGAACATAGAATGATAGAAAACAGAATATCAGAGCTAGAAAAGACCTTAAAACATAGAACATTAGAAGAGACTGTTAGAGAGAGATGGGACTTACAATACAGCCTTAGAATATGCTGTGCAAAAGCTAGAAAGGACTTGACTTCTACCCAGAACTGTAGTTATCCAGGACATTTAAGGAGGCTAGATGGGGGAGCCAGAGCTGGCAGTTCGTTGTCCAAATTGGACCATGCTGCTGGTAAGCAGAGAAGACAGGTGAGGTGAGGAAGAGTGGGCAATGGCAGCCCTGCGGGGTTGGGGCTCCTTGGGGTTTCTCCCTCTTTGGGTCATCCTTAGGGTGAGTGTGGAGGGTCCTTGGGTACATGTGTAGTTCAGTGGCCTGTGTCAGTACTTCTTGGTCCTCCTTCCCCAGCTGCCCAAACCTTGTTCTTTCAAAATACCTTTACATGTTCTGTATGGACCCAGTTATTTAAGTGTCATCTCTCCTTTTAAATATAAGCTCCCTGGGGACAAGGATTAGTTCACTTTTTGTCTTTTTAGCCTTAGCTCCGAGTCCAGTGTAAGGGCTTAAAAATGTTTGTTGACTGGTTGACTGATTGACTGCAAGCCCTAGACAGGGACAGTGTGTACCAGAACAGGGGGCTTTAAGCAATGATAAATCTCTGCTGGAGATTCGGCCTACATCTGCATATCTGATTGTCCTGGCAGAGCTCACTCCTCACCTTCTAAGGGATTAATGCCCAGTGATGCACAATGGAGTGCAGCAGAGAAGACGAATGAGGTCCTAGGAAGACAAGACTTCTGAGTCTAGTCATCAGTTGACAAATTGTAGCAGTCTGAGGCCTCTTTTTGGTTGGCTGGAATAGCCAGCCTCTTAAAGGGAACAGCCTGGAAACCCGGAGTCCTGAGGAGCTCAGTGCAGCTTGTGTTCTCAGCAGGCCAGGGAAGCTCTCTCATGGTCTAGGTGCTCAGACTCGGCCTTCTGACAGTGCTTTCTCCCCACTCCCTTCCCTCACGTATCATGCAGTTCTGTCAGCACATCACCTCGTTTCTCTCCGGTAGCTTGGCAATCCAGCTTTCCTTATCTCCAGTATTATTCAGCCTTGGCAAGCTGTCATCTGAACGTCTGCCTCTTTTCCCCCATCTTTTGTAATCCCAGAGCCTCAGCTAGTTATGTTTCTTTCCTGACACTGGAGGTGTCCCAGCCTCTCTCCTTCCTGTCAGTAGGGTCGGACATGCACCTGTGCTCTGGGATGGCTGCAGTTCTACCAGGCAGGAAGACGAGTATGGGAGGCTGTCGCCTTAGGCAGGCAACTGCCCTTGGGACTCCACACACTCACCTGTAGCCCTCATCACTAGGGTATCAAGGTGATGTATAGAGTGGAGTTTAGAATCACAAAGACCTGAGTTCAAATCCAGCCTCAGATAACTAGTTATGTGACCCTGGGCAAGTCACTTAACCCTGTTTGCCTCAGTTTCCTCATCTGTAAAATGGGGATCATTATAGCACCTTCCTCCTCATGTCGCTGTGAGCGTCAAATCAGAAAGATAATAGTAGAGCATGTGGCATAGTGCCAGACACGTAGTAAACACGGTATAAATAATTTTAGCAATTATTATTATCATCATTGGGATTCTTTGTGACAGTGGGTCACTCTAGCCAATGTGTGGTAGGTAGAAAGCGGCTTTACTAATAAGTCAAGAAGCCCATATTAAGCATCTAATAGGAAGAAAGGAAGGAAGGAAGAAAAGAGAGAAAGAGAAGGAAGGAAGGAAGAAAGAAAGAAAGAGAGAGAAAGGAAGGAAGAGAGAAAAAGAAATAGAGATGAAAAAAGAAGAAAGAGAAGAGAAGGAAAGAGGAGAGAAAGAAAGCAGGCAGGCATGCATAATGTACTTTAAGGTTTGCAAAGCACTTTACAAATATATCTCATTTATGTTTTTAATCCTCACAACCACCTTGGGAGAAAGGTACTATTGTATTATTATCCCAATTTTACAGTTGAAAAAACTGAGGCAGACAATGGTTAAGTGACTTGCCCAGGGTCACACAGCTAGTAAGTGTCTGAGACTGTACTTGACCTCAGCTCAACTTCAGGTCCAGGGCTTTACCCAGTGAGCCACCGAGCTGTCTTGTGCCAGACATGGTGCTAGAGAAAGAAAAAACAAAACCAGTCTCTGCCCTCAAGGAGCTTGTAATCCATATGGAATAAAACGTGCACAGATATAAACACATACCAAACATGTAAGTGTAGGTGAGTATGTAAAAACACTTACATTTTAGGTAGCTACAGGGATTTAGAGGAAAAAAAGAGTCCAGCCGAAAAGCTTAAAAAAAGTCCCAGGAATTTTTGGAAATACCTCCCTCCTCCACCACCTCTAAATTGAACCCTCCTTTTTTCTTAAACTGCACCTGTGATTTCATCAGTGTAGGGACCTCCCAGGTGACAGAAATCCCTCTACTTAAGCAAATCAGTACCTTCTCTACAACTCAGAACCTTAGAAAGCTGCCTAGGACCCTGGGGTTACATGATTTGTCTAGGGGGGCACATCATGAGATGGGACTTGAACCCAGGTCTTCTTAACTCTGCGACTAGCTCTCTGTCCACATCATGTGACCTTTCAAACCTTCTGTGATACCAGAGAAAAAGAACTATGCAGGCTGACAATGTGTACAGTATTCTGCCCTGGTAGTACCCCACCTTTCTCTTGAGAGGAGGAGTAAATGTTTCAATACTTGTCTGAGAGAACCATTATTGACGTTCAGCTGCTCAGGGTTTAGCTTCTCTTAGTAATTTTTCATTTACCTGGATGTGGTTAAGTATATTTTTCTCTCCCTTTCCTTAGTTTACTCTGCATCTGTTTATTTAAGAAAATCCCATATTCTCTTAAGTCTTGTAGTGATTTCCTATAGATTTTCCCTGGTCATTGAACCTCTATCCATTTTCCTAAATTCTTTCTGCTCTGAGCTCAAGGTTACTCTATTTGAAGTCTGTACTCATACTTTGATCAAAGCTACAAAGAACCATTTCCTCAGTAAACTGCTAAATCTTGCTTTTCTCAGAGTTTGTCATTTTTTTTTTTCATTCTGGTCATTGTATCCAAATGCCACCATGACTGGCCTACATACAGTAAGTGCCTAATAAATGCCTACTGATTGACTTCTCATTACTAAAGCTTCTTTTCCTCCCCCAACCTTCCTTAAGGCCTAGTGCTTATTGAAGACACAGAGAAGGAAATTTCGGCATAATGTAGGAACTATCCAACAGGTAGTCTAAGCTACCTCATAATGAAGAAGGCTCCTTGATAGGTAGTGAGTTCTCCATCCCTAGAGATGTTCAAGTGAGGTTGCATGACCATCAGTCAAGAAAGTTTTAGAGATGATTCATGCTTTAGGCATGGGTTGAACATGTTGCCTTATGAGGTGCTTCCTAGGCTAAAGATTCCAGACTTTAAAACCAGAGAGAACTCATCTTCGCTGGAGGAAACAGAAATGCTAGATTACAACACCGTTCACCATTGAGAGAGGTTAGGAGTTTGTCTCACCAGTCTGTAACCCATCACCAATGGTGGAGTTTAAAAAAAAAAGCTGATAATGCCCTGTTGGAGTGCCTGGCATCATCGTATTGCTCTAAGCTGACCATTACCCAAACACTTTTTGGGTAACGTAACCAAATATGCAAATTTAAAGACTCAGGAATGAATTATTAGCCTAATAAATGATTCCTAGAAGTTTTCAATAGTTCATCAAATAGGGTTCAGAGGAGCAAGCCCTAGATTGGGAGTGAGAAGGTTTGAGGGTCCAATCCTCCCTTCCAAGAGTTAATAGCTATGTGACCTTGGACATAATACTCCCCTGGTGACTTCACAATGTCAAGGAAAACCAAAGAAGGCCTCCAACACATTGAGTGGACCACCTGTGCTGACCTGTGGAGAGAAGATACTCGGGATGAATGGGTGGGAATAGGTGACTTGAGCATCAGATGGAATTTCCAAAGGACGAGCTGCTTCACAGATCTATCAGTCGGAATATATTTGTGAATTTGTGACATCAGCCATTCTTGTGCCATTTCAGAGTTGAAAATGTTATGCTGTTTTAAGATCTGTGCCATTTGTTAGTATCACAGAACCTTAGCATTATTCAAAGGATCCCCAGAGGTCATCTAGGCCAAATCATGCCTGAAGCATGAATCCTAACAAGTATCAGAACAGGGGGTTTTTGTAGTCATTCATAGCATTGAATGGGAAGCTGGTTTGAGTAGCGTACTATGTTAGGAGATCATAAGAATCTCCTAATTTTGTAGAGCGCTTTTAACTCTTCCAAAGCATTCACCCATCTGTTCTCTCATTGGGTCGTCACAGCAACCATGGGAGGAAAGTAGAATGGGAGTTATTATCTCCCCATAGTACGGATGAGGCAGCCAAGCTTCAGACATCTGAAGTGAGTTGCCTAAGGTTGCACAATAAGCTAGAGTAGGCACTAACATTAGGACACAGGTCTCAGGAGTCCAGGCCCCAGAGGGTTCTTTCCATTAGGCCCTGATGCATGGCAGCTGAACAAACAAATTCCAACAGGGAAAGGAGAGGGGAAAAAAATCACAACCCAAAAAAAAAAAGAAGAAGAAGAAAAATGTGGCCTAGAACGGCTGTCAGAGCAGCCGGCAGATCTCTCCTCACATGGTTTTCCCTTTGATGTCACATCTCTCCATGTATAATTTCCTCCAATTTGCTCCAATTTCAGCGTCTGCCTGCGCTCTCCAGGCTCGGTTTTACCTCCATCCAATATTTCTTATTGGCGCTTGAAGGCCATCTGGGCCACCAGAGCATCCTTTCCCAGAGAAGTATTGCAGAGAGAAGGGAGGGCCCCCCTCCCCTCTGTTTGCACAGGCTCCTCCAAGGGAGTGGTGTGCAAATATTCTCATCCCATTGATTGCAGCCAATACCACTCCATGGTGGTTTAAGCTTCCCAAACTTTTCATAGATAGGACCAGTGCCAGATTTTTTAGTGTTTTGTAAAGCGCCTGAATGTTCTCCAGTGAATGAGTTGACAGGCCTTTAATAAGCATGAATGGGTCAGTCAACAAGCATTTGTTATGTGTCACAGAGTCAGGAAGACCCGAGTTAAGACCTACCACAAACACCATCTGTCTGAGTTGATAAGCCGTTTACCCTCTCTCAGCCTCAGTTCCTGCATCTGTAAAATAGGTGTAATGATAGTGCTTCCCAGGGTTGTTGTGAGGATTAAATGAGATAACGTATGTGCAGTGCTTTGCCAAATGTAAAGTACTATGTAAATGCGATGTTGGTGAAGATGATGTAGAAGGCAGCTAGGTGGCACAGGGAATAGAGTGCCGGGCTTGAAGTCGGGAAGGCTCATCTTCCTGAGTTCAGATGCGACTTGCTAGTTGTGTCACTTCACCCTGTCTGCCTCAGTTTCCTCCTCTGTAAAATGAACTGAAGAAGGAAATGGCAAACCACTCCAGTGTCTTTTCCGAGAAAACCCCGAACAGGGTCCCAAAGAGTTGGGCACAACTGAAAGGGCTGAAGGACAATGACAACAGCACGAAGGATGATTGCCAAGCACTGTGGGAGACCTTACCAACTCATTTGTCAACTTAGTCTTAGAGAGCTAGCGCAAAGGTTACACAGCTTGGCAGTGGGCACAGTCACAGACCTTGCAGGTATCGGGGGCACTGCTTGAAGCTGGGTCATCCAAATTCCAAGACCAGCCCTCTATGGACCGTGCTACAAAGCCTCTGCTCATGCTCCCCCTTCAGCCAAAGTAGCTGTAGTCAGACAGCTTCCGCTACCATGGCCTTTGTTGTTCTCCAAGGAAAGGATTGCCTCTGAGCATCAACTTAGGAGTTTGTTTCCCTTTCTGCACAATGGGGGAAAAAAAGTTTCCAGACCTTTCCTGATGTCTAGCGGAGGATTCAAGCTTCCCCTCATTTAAGGAACACAGATTGAAATATTTCATTGCTAAGAGATTTGTAGCTTCCTGTTGTCATTGATTTAAAGTTAGAAGGGGTTTCAGAAGGCATCTACTTTGTTTTACAGATAAAGAAATTGAGGCCAAGAGTGATTTATATAAGGGCATAGGGGGACACAGTAGAGGAGCGAGGAGACTTTGGAGAGAGAAGACTTGGGTCCCCTACCCCTGATGCTACATGACCTTGAGCGGGACTGCTCAGTTTCTCCATCTGTTCAACGAGGAGGTTAGGCTAGATGGCCACTGAGGTCCCTTTCACATCTAAATCCAGATCCTCCATGCCTGGGTCCACCATTCTCCAATGGGATACAAACTCCTCGAGAGCAGGGACTGTTTCGTCCTTGTCTCTACCCACAGTGGCTGACGCATCGCAGAAATGGTGAGTGGTCACCATGGTAGGATCATAGACTTAGAGCTAGAAAGGGTCATCTAATGCAACCTCCTCTTTAACCAATAGGGAAACTGAGGCCAAATCAGATCGAGTGACTTGCTGAGCATGGAACAGCCAATAAATGTCCAAGGCACATCTGGACTGACATCTTGATTCCAAGCGTAGTATTTCTCTTTAGCAAAAAAGACAGTAATGACAACACCTAGGTCTTACATGGTACTTGAAGCTTTGCAGAATGCTTTACATACACAGGTCATCCCAAAAGTCTTAGTGCAGATTTAATCTCATTTGATCCTCAAAACAACTGCATGAGGCATGTTCTATTATTATCCGCATTTTACAGATGAAGAAACTGAGACCAAGAGAGGTTAAATGACTTGCCCAGACCTGAAGTAGAATTTGAACTCAGGTCTTCCACACTCACATATGGTTTAGAGGAAGATAATCACATTTTTAAAGTGCTTTGTTTTGCAGATCTCTTTACATTCATTATCTCATTCCAGCCTTTAAAACAAATCTTGGTTACTTTATTTCAATGTAGGTGTTTTTTTTTTTCTTATAGTCTTATGCATTTCATTTTATGCATTTAAAAACATGATTCTGGGAAGGAGTCCAGTAGACTTCTCCAGACTTCCAGAAGGCTTCATGACACATACACAAGGTTCAGAATCCTTGTCCTAAAGGCAGCAGGGAGCCTTGGAATGTTCTTGAGAAGGGGACTGGTGTCATCTCACCAGAGCTATGGAATGCTTACT